>NW_027513484.1:1500000-1690892 GCF_048772815.1 Callospermophilus lateralis
TGCGCTCACATCCTGTACTATGCTTCCCCAACAGTTCCTCACACTCAGCCTTCTGCTCTAGACTCTCTGCTTTCACTCCCACCTCAGCAACCTGATTCCTCCCCTCCAATTACTAGATCAAAAACCCAAACCTCCGCTGGATCTCAGAACATTGCCCCCTTGCTGAGGAAGCAGGTACCGAGGTACCCCTCCACCCACTCACTCCTCTCTTTTCCTGTCAGTGTCTGCACTAGGTCCCACCAAGTCCTCTAGCAAGCTTAGCCAAAGCTCAAACCAGCTGAGAAGAGCCCTCAGACCCCTATCCAAGATGTAATGAAAATGACCTTTAAAGTTGATTTGTCATCACTGAAAACAGGTTCTAAGAATTTAAAGTCCCTCACAGGCTTTTTGGAATACTCACTCCCGTCTTCCCCTCTGCTCTACCTGTTCTACTGCTCAAGTTTTTGTTCTATGAAAATCCCAAACCCCTTTCCCATTATTCTTTGGCATCTCTCCTTCCTCATTCTCAGATCCACAGAGCTGCTCTCAGCATCGCCTTCCCTGTCATCCCCCTCTGTACCAGGTCCACAGAAATGTCTTAAATGACCTTCTCCAGAAGTCTTCACCAAGGCTTACTTTAGGTCTTTCAGCAAAAGAGTCCCTCTGAAAAAGTTCAATGGAGATAAAATTCCACTCTTCGTCTTGCCCTGTTCTACTTGGCCACTGGCTGGAAAAATCACCACCCTTAAGCTAGACATCGCCTTACCAGTTTTTCACAAAATATGTGAACAAGGACTCTGGCCTTGAGCTGGGGCTTCACAGAGATGGCTACATTTCTAAGATAAAAAAGTTACCAACTGGGCTCCATGGTGACAGCTGGCAAGGAGGAAAAAAAAAGAGACAAAAAAGCTCTCCCGTTCCAAGGTGTCCTTGAAAAGTTAACGTGCACAGAACAGAGGAAAAAAACAGAAACAAAAACTGATTTGTGTAAATTTCTGCAGACTGTGAACTTCTGAGCCCCTTCCCTTACATGTTGGGTACAAATACTAAAACTACCAAAACTTGGGGTTCAGTGGATTAACTGATTACAACAGAAGCAATGCCCTCTAAATACGGATGCGACCAAATAAAACTGCTTTCCTGTCTTTGGTGCTATCTTAGGTGCCTTTCCTTGTCCATCCCTACAACAGTATAATTCTATACACTTTAACATTATTTATGTTTTCATAAAATGGTCAATAGATGCGATTAATTATGTAATGATGCAGATGTTTTCGAGAGTGCTCTATCAGGATGCAGGTTCATTTAAAGATCAAATAGGGGGGCATACAACCCGGTTCCACCAGGAACCTGTATCCCTCACTTTAGCCATCCTATTAGGAATAATAGTTGCTAAAGGGGTGGGCACAGGAACAAATGCCCTAGTCCATGAGACACACCAAAGACACAATTAGAAGCAGAAATAGACCAAAGCTTAAAGACATTAAAAACCGCATCACAGCTTTACAGGAATTTTAACCTCTCTCTCTCTGAAGTTGTTTACAGAGCAGGCGAGTGTTGGCCCTCCTCTTCATGAGAGAAGGGTGCCTTTTTGCTTGCATTGAGGAAAGAATAATGTTTTTATGCCGACAATACTGGAGTTGTAAAAGAATCTATGAGTAAATTAAGAAAACGACTTGAAGAGGGTCAAAGAAAGACAGAGGCCCCCAAAGGGAGGTTTGAGTCTTGGTTCACATAGTCCACCTGGTTAACTACGCTTTTATCCACCCAGGCTGGTCCATTAATAATTCTCATATTATTGTTAACTGTAGGACCCTGTTTGCTCAACCATGTAGTTTCTTTTCTCACCCAAATTGAACCTGTTATTAACCCTAACCATACACTGTTCTCTCAATCTAATTTTACAGAAGAGCGGGGACAGAGTTGGTCTTAAAATACAGCAATATAGAGGATCTTCCACCTGCTGAGAACCTCAAAGGTCCATGAAGAAATGATCCCTGGAGAAGATGTAGTCAACTATGAAGGACCTGAGAGAGCAAAAGTCTTCCATGGCAAACAACCTGCTCATGATGAAGGGATGTGTCTGAATCAGCCACTCTCTTCTTAATGTAGAGAAGATGGACCAAAGCAGGGATGTGTTGAGAGCTTCTCCTGCATGCCAATGGTTGACATACCATTCTAACTTGTGAAAGTGTCACAGAAAGTAGGGGCAGCCTCCTTCTCATGGGAACCTTAGAAGCAACTGTTAGGACAAAGTTGTTGCCAAGGCAGTGACCAAATTCAGTTCCTAAAGGAAGTGACCTCACATAACTTCTATGGTGATAGAACTCTCTGAACTTGGAATCCAGGAAGCCTGGCACCCAGTGCCAGTCCCGGTCCCAGTCCCAGTTGTCAAACTTATTTTGATTTACCAAGGACAGACTCAGTCTTTCTTGGGACCTACTGATGTGAGGATGGCAAAATGCAAGAAAAGCTATGGAGAGGGGGCTTTCCTGAGAAAGCAGGCATTGACTCACCACTTGATCCTGAAAACTTCACAGAGTTGGCCAAGAAGACCAGATTTGAGACAGAACAGGCCATTTCTGGGAACATAGTATGGCCCACCAGTCAGAGGACTCTCCGGATAGTCACAGACCTTCATGGGGGAAGGAGGTGCCTTTGTGATGTGGGTGTGAGTTTGTGGTTTTTGTCTCATGTTCTGAGAATAGGTATGAAAGAAGGTTTGTTTTGTTTGGAGTGAACGGTTTCTAGTAAGTCGTTTGACAATGCGAGTGTTTCTATGTCAGTGTATCACACTGCGCCCGTGGTTGTAGACATTAGAAGAGAGAATGCATCAATGAATATGTCCTGTCAGCTAGAAAGCTTCCCAGCATTCATCCTTCCCAATTAATTAATGGACTGCAGCTTGCCTTATTGATGGGCAACACCTACTATCTTCCTAAGATCCTGTTTTCTTCCTGAATTCTGGCCACTCTCCAGAATAGGCTCATGGTTTTGTGTTTAAGATATGTACAACCACGAAGCTCTGTGAAATGACCATGTACTAGATAGCTAAAGGGAATGGCGAGCATCTCAGAAAACTCAGATATCAGTGTGATCAGTAAAGTCTCAGTGGAGAAACCATGCTTGGGGCATTTTGCTTACCTTTTCTTCTGTTGCCCTGAATGTCAGGAAGGTCTTTTCCGCAGGCCACCACTTTGTGAAGCCTGAAGAAAACAGTTTTCAAATGGAAATGAATGGGTATTACCTGTGGTTCCTTGCTTAATTGTTTTGGAGAGGATGTGTCTGAATCAGCCTATTTGCCCTGTGTGAGGCTGTGGCTTAGTTTCTCACCTTCTGATGGATATAAAGAAAGATGCCATGTGTACATCCAAAACCAAAATGGCCAAAGAGCAGTCCTTGTGGATGAAGTCTCTCGCCTTCCTCTGTAACTTTCCTGAACTCCATCAAGTCAGAATAGGGATCCTTTGGGTAAAATGAGATCTTCAGAGCTCTGCAGAGGCTAGCCCATGGTTGCTTGGGTTTTCTCAAGACTCCAATTCACATAAAGAATCCAAACCCCACAGTCAGTTGACCTCAAATTGAAGAAGTGGAGCAGTATTAATGGGAGGCCTATTTGATCTCTCCTGGTTCACAAGAAGGGTGTCCATGCCACCCTGAATTAGGCAATTTAGGTGCAAGAGAGCTTATTTGGGACACGGACTTGAGCTGTTCCCCTCATGGAAAACTCTAGCCAGAGGTTATTATGTGTGTTGGAGTCTTTTAATTTAAATTGTGGTCATTTGGGTGGCGGTTAGAAGAGATGACTTGGTCCACATGTGCTTGAACTCTGGTGTGATTCCCTTAGAGACTGAGTTCTGCAACTGAACTCAGAGAAGTATTGCCATGAATAGTGTTGAGGTTTCAGAAAGCCAGGCATGAGTGTCGCCCTTGGAAACTGAGTTCTAGGCCCAGGGTGGCTTTCCACAGAGCACTGGGCCTCTCAGCCAGGATACCACATGATTTTATTCTGAAAGACTTGGCACCCATCATTGAGAGTCAAAACTCATATGGACCTCACATTGTAGAGCTAAATGAGCTAAACATCATGTGATCTTTTCACCACTCTTTGGGAAGCCTTACCTGTGAGTGTTCTCCAGAGCTTTCATTGAAATGAGCTTCCTAACCATCTAATGGTTCCTGAATGAATTGAAACTCACAGTGCCTCCAACTTCATCCTTGAATAATGGCTAGATAAATACCATGAAATTTTTGAAATTCCCATCACCAGGTGGCACTGGAGAACCTTTGGATGACATGTTGCTGATCATGAATGTTCCAGACAGTGTCTTGTTTTACTGGGTTTCATGTAAATGGTGTAGAACAGAGATGTCAGTAAGTTGGACTCTGTTGAGTAGTGGGCCTAGAGCAGTGTTGGGCAGGTATGTGATAAAACATCTGTGTGGGGCCATTTGGATCTGCCATTGGCTTCCAAATGGCTTGTGACTGATATGGCGCAGCCAGCAGAACCTTCCGTGTAAAGGCAACTTGTTATATGGAGAGATTTCAGGACATTGTTCAGAATCAGGTTGCTATGGTCAAGGGGTCAAGCTATGTGGGATAGAAGCCTGGTTCTTGTATCATCCTGCAGACCCTGACCCACCACACGTGACAGAACTCCCTCTTGCACTTTGTCCCAGTTGAACTCCTTGTATTTCGTGAAGCAAATACCAAACTCCCAGTGCAGCAGGAAGAAACACCACGAAATGGAGGATGACCATATGGCTTCACAGTCCACACGGGGAGACACTAAGTGCCCAGTGACCACAGTTTACCTACAAAGAGAGAATTCAGCACTGCTGCCTCGTGTTCATTGTAAAATAAGAAACTTTGTCCTCCTGGTCACATAGATGCAGACCCAGCTTTGAGGTTCTCACTACAAAGGAAGCTTAACTCGTGACAACAACCTATATTTCAGTGCCCAACCTCAGTGGCAGTTTATCAAAAAGTTTTAGGCAAGCAGAGCTCCATGTTTGTGGAGTGTGTACTTTGTCCTTATTTTTGGAAACTCCTATACCACCTCCAAGTTTGTGCACTCTTGAGCATTTTCCATTCCAGAAATGTAATCACAGATTTTGTAACTCTTCTTCTCTAATTGTGTCTTACTTGGGGCGAAGGTAATGTCAAGGCATGGTTCTGGATGAGAGTGGGAAGATTTGTTGTAGCACATATTTGCATACACATTGGATTAATTTTCCTATTTTCCATTCGAAATTCTGAATCCCTGACACTAACACATATTCTACTAGACTCTGACTACTAATTCTAATATGATGGAGAAAAATAACCCAAACAGTATATAAGTACATGCAGTTCAGAGTTCGACTTGCCTTTTGCATGATAAAGGGTAGGTGTTATAAATCTAGTCAATTTTTAATTGAAATAGTTCTCGATGTGTTTTCAAAGGTAACAAATATGTGAACTACTGTCTCCCATTCTCTGGAGCCTATTCAGCACATGTATTTTTATATGCACAAATAGAATCCTGCATGGTATCACACGTACATTCTTGTGAATTACATGACATAGCAGATACAAAGTGTGAGAAGTGATCACTACTCCTAAACCCTGTTGGAACTGAAAATTCAACCTATGGGTGAGCTTCCCAGTAGAACAACATAATACATAAACCCATGTTCAGTAAAATGAATGTTTTTGCATCTTTATGATATATATTTCATGATGAATTTCGATTGGCATATATATTGCTACTTATTAATGTCTATGTTTGTGTGTGTGTGTGTGTGTGTGTGTGTGTGTGTGTGTGTGTGTATATATATATATATATATATATTTATACTCTCCAGATTTTTAAAAATATGAAATATATGTGTCTTATATACAATCCCTAAATTCATTCATGTTCATGTATGTGGATTAATAATCAACTTTTCACAAGATTATTCTTAGAAATATTCATCCACCCGAAATACATATTTGTTTCCTAGTACTGAAAACTAACTTCAGTGAAAGGTGCATACAAATCCTAATATGTCTACATTAACTAACCCAGTTTAACATCAATGCATGTAGGTTACTATGGAACATGATGTGTATTTTGACGTTAATTTTCATTCCACACTGGTACATTACTATTTCTTCAGTTTATGTAAATCATAGAATATATATTTGATTCACTAGTTGGCAAATTTATAGGCATTTGTTTCACTTTCAATCACTTCCTGCTCCAGAACACATGTATTCCTCTATGTTTCTTTACTGGTCTATTCATGAGACTTTTTTCCAAATATATTATTTTTGATTTCCATAATCAATTTTGAAACAAAACTCACAAACCCTTCATGATAAACCATAACCCTAAGATGATCATTAGATATATAACTGGTTGGAATGAATGATTGTATATCAATATAACATTTCTTATATATTTTCAGATATCTATTCAATCCATTATTTAAAGTGGATCCAGTTATATTATTTATTCACAGTATGGTCTATTCATGCATTATCTGTATATTCATAGAAATAGTGTACACCTCTTTGTACGACCATACTAATTTATAAGTCTTCAAAATATTGCTCCAAGAAATGGTGGAAGAAATACTCATGTCACCTGATCTACATACACATTTTATCACAGAAATATTCTGGACACCAAAAGCAAAGGTCACCCTTACAATTGTACCAAAGCCTAAATAGAAAGTGAGCATGGATTACTAAAAACATCCATGTCCAGGTTGCCTAATGCTCTCAAATATCAATCCTATTGGTGACTACATATTTGTGTCTTCCTAATATTATATATTCAACCTCAAACCTGTTGAAAATGTCTAACCCTATCACACACTTTATACTTTGCTTGATTTCCTAATGTCTCTATTGATATCTGCTTTCCTACATGTTTTCCCCAGTTCATCATTGTGACTGACTCTTCACATGTACTGACATTTACATACACTCTCTACCCGAAACCCTATTGCTAAAGAACTTTTGGTCCAAATCCTATACTCACTCTTCTTTCTAAACCTACCGACTACCTTCCTAATCATACCGATTATCGCTTTTTGACTGGATGTTCTCTTCAACATTCAATCATCCAAAGTACAAGGTCCGATGCCAGTGTATATTGATTTATTTGAGACATCTGTGCAGCACATAATTCAAAGCTAAGTATCCCACTCAAGTCCCCAATGCCCTTCTGGGCTTCAAATCTTACCTAGATTTCTGCTTTCATAGTTATATTTCACATATATACTCTTGTAAATACCACAGGTTGCCAATGCCATTATTCATCCTGCAGAATGATTCGTAACCCAAATCGAACCTATTATTAACCCTAACCATACACTCTTCCTTCAATACAACTTACAGAAGAGCAGGAACAGAGTGGGTCTTACAATATAGGAATGTAGATTATCTTCCACCTGCTGAGAACCTAAAAGATCCATGGAGAAATGATCCTTGGAGAATATGTAGGCAGCTCTGTAGGACCTGAGAGAGCAATAGTCATCTTCCATGGCAAACAACCTGGTCAGGAAGAATTGATGTGTCTGAATCAGCCTCTGCCTTCTTAAAGTAGAGAAGATGGACCTATGCAGGCCTGTGTGGAGAGCTGTTCCTGGGTGCCTATGGTTGATATACCATTCTAACTTCTGAATGTGTCACAGGATGTTGGGGCAGCCTCCATCTCATAGGAACCTTGGAAGCAACTGTTAGGACAAAGTGGTTACCAAGGCAGTGACCATATTCAGTTCCTCAAAGAAGTGACCTCACTTCACTTCCTTGGTGATGGAATTCTCTGAACTTGGGATCCCGGAAGCCAGGCACCCAGAGTCAGTCTCACTCTGAGTCACAGTGGGCTAACTTATTTGTTTTTCCCAAAGACATAGTCAATCTTTCTTGGTACCTACTGATGTGAGGATGGCCAAATTCCAGCAGAGCTTGGAAGAGGGGCCTTTCCTGAGAAAGTAGGTAGTGGCGAACCACTGGCTCCTGACAACTTCACAGAATTGGCCAAGGAGACCAGATCTGAAACAGGACAGGCCATTTTTTGGGGAACATAATATGGCCCACCAGTCAGAAGACACTTCGGATAATCACAGACCTACTTGGGTGAAAGAATCGCCTTTGCTGTTGTAGGTGTGAGTTTGTGGTTTTTTCTCATGTTCTGAGAATAGCTAGGAAAGGTGGTTTATTTGGTTTGGAGTGGACTATTTCTAGTAAGTCCTTTGACATGGTGAGTGTTTCTATGTCTGTGTATCCCAGTGTATCCGTTGTTGTAGACATTAGAAAAGATAATGCATCAATGGAAGCGTTGTCTCTAGTTGAAAGCTTCCCCACATTCTTACTGCCCAATTGATGAATGGACTGCAGCTTGCCTTATGGATGGGCAACATCTACTATCTTCTTAAGTTCCTGTTTTCTTCGTGTTTTCCAGCCACTCTCCAGAATAGGCTCATGGTTTTGAGTCCCAGATATGTAACACCACAGGGCTCTGTGACATGGCCATGTACTGGATAGCTTAAGGGAATGGGAGCATCTCAGAAAAATCAGATATCAGTGTGACCAGTAATGTCTCAGTGGAGAAACCCTTCTTTGGGCCATTTGCTTACTTCTGTTTCTATTATCCTGAATATCAGGAAAGTCTTTGCCTCAGGCCACCCCGTTATGTAGCATTAAGAAGACTGTTTTCATATGGAAATGAATGGACATTATCTGTGGCTCTTTGCTTAATTGCTTTGGAATGGAATGTGTCTGAATCAGCCTCTTGTCCTTGAATGAGGTTGTGGCTTAGATTCTCAGCACCTGATGGATCTAAAGAAAGATCCCATGTGGTTCCAAAACCAAAATGACCAAAAGAGAAGTCATTGTGGATGAATATTTTTGCCTTCTTGTTTTAGGTTCCTGACCTCCATCAAGTGAGAATAGTGATCCTTAGGGTCAAATGAGTCTTTGAAATCCCTGCAGAGGCTAGCCCACATGTGCTTGGGTTTTCTCATGACTCCAAATCACATCAAGAATTTATAGGCTTCAGCCAGTAGGCCTCAAATTGAGAAGCGGAACACTTTAACAGCAGGAATATTTGATCACTCCTGGTTCACAGGAATAGTGTTCAGGCCACCATGTTTTTAGGCAAATGAGGGGCAAGTGAGCTTATTTTGGACACTACCTTGTGCTCATTGAAACCTCCAGCTAGAGGTTATGATGAGTGTCTACAAGGAAAAAGATTATGGCCCTGTGGGAGTGATTTCATTTTAATTTTGGTCATTTTTGTGGCAGTTGGAAGGGATGACTGGGTCCACCTGGGCTTGAAATCTGGTATGATTTACCCTTAGAGACTGAGTTCTGGAACTGACCTCAGAGAAGTATTGCCATGAATTGTGTTGGGATTTTAGGAGGCCACGCATGAGACTCACTCTTGGAAACTGAGATCTTGGCCCAGGCTGGCTTTCCACAGAGGCCTGGGAATCTCAGCCAGGATATCACATGATTTTATTCTGAAAGACTTGGTAGCCATAGTTGAGATTCAAAACACACATGGACCTCACATTGTAGACGTCAATTGGCCTGGCTTCATGTGACCTGTTGGCAACTCTTTGAGAAGCCTTGACTTTAAAGTTCTCCAGAGCATTCATTGAAATGAGCTTTCTCAACACTTAACGGTTCCTGAATGAATTGAAACCCACAGTGCCTGTAACTTCATCCTTGAAAAATTGCTAGATAAATACCATAAAAGTTTTGAAATTCCCATGACCAGGTGGCACTACAGAAACTTTGGATGTCCTGTTGCTGATCATGTGTATACCAGACAGTGCCTTGTTTGACTGGGTTTCATGAAAATGGTGTAGAATACGAGATGCCAGGAATTTGTAGCCTGGTGAGCAGTGGGCCTAGAGTAGTGGTGGGCAGGTATGTGATGAAACATCAAGGTGGGGCCATGTGGATCGGCTATCAGCTTACAAATGGCTTGTGACTGATATGGCGCAGCCCCCATTCCCTTGTAGGTAAAGGCATCTTGTTATGTGGAGAGGTTTCAGGGCAATGTTCATAATCAGGTTGCTATGGTTATTGGGACAAGCTATGTGGGATAGAAGACTGGTTGGTACATTCTCCTGCAGACGCTAACCCACCCCACGTGACAGAACACGCTCCAGCACTGTATCCCAGATGAACTTCTTATATTGTGTGAAGCAAGTACCAAATTCCCAGTGTAGCAGCAAGACACACCACGAAAAGTGGAGGATGATCAAATGTCTTCACAGTCCCCACCGGGAGACACTTAGCCTCCAGTGGACATAGTTTACCTACAAAGAGAAAATTGAGCACTGCTGCCTCAAGTTCATTGGAAAATAAGAAATCATGTCTTCCAGGTCACATAGAAGCAGACCCAGCTTTTATGGTCTCACTACAAAGGAAGCTAAAGCTCATGACAACAACATATATTTCAAGTGCCCAACCTCAGAGGCAGTATTCCAAGAAATCTTAGGCCAGCAGAGCTCTTTGTTTGTGGAGTGTTTACCCTGTCCCTTACTTTTGGAAACGCCTCTACCACCTCCAAGGTTGTGAACTCCCGAGGATATTCCATTCCATATATGTATTCATAGATTTTCACACTTTTCTACTATAATTGTGTCTTACTTGGGTGAAGGTAATGTCAAGGCATTGTTCTGGATATGAGTGAGAAGATTTTTGTGTAGCACATATTTACATACACATTGGATTCATTTTTCAATTTCCCATTTGAAATACTGAATCCCTGACACTAACCCATACCCTACTAGACTCTGACTAATGATCCTAATATGATGGTGAAAAATAACCCAAAAAGAAAAGAAACACAAGCAGTTCAGAGGAGGCATGGTGTATAGTTGGAATTGCCTTTTGCATTATATTTTGTAGGAGTTATAAATCTAGTCAATTTTTTGTTGAAATAGTTCTACATGTGTTTTTAAAATTAACAAATATATGAATCCCTGTCTCCCTTTCTCTGTAGCCTATTCAGCACATGTATTTTTATATGCAAATATAGAATCCTACCTGATATCACTCGTATACACTTGTGAGGTGGCTGAATTGGCAGATGCAAATTGAGAGAAGAGATCACTCCTCCTAAACGCTGTTGAAACTGAAAATTCAACCTATGTGTGAGCATCCTAGTTGAATAACGTTATACATAATTTCATGTTCAGTAAAATTAATATTTTTCAATCTGTGGATTATATATATTTCATGATGAATTTCTATTGGCATATATATCGCTACTTTTATTTATTGGTTGCTCAAAACATTACAAAGCTCTTGACATATCATATTTCATACATTAGATTCAAGTGGGGTATGAACTCCCATTTTTACTCCAAATACAGATTGCAGAATCACATCAGTTACACATCCATATTTTTACATAATGCCCCATTAGTTACTGTTGTATTCTGCTACCTTTCCTATACTCTACTATACCCCCTCCCTTCTCTTCCAATCTTTTCTCTCTACCATACCTACTGTAATTCATTTCTCTCCTTGTTTATTTTCCCACAACCTCTTATATGTAATTTTGTGTAACAATAAGGGTCTCTCTCCATTACCATGCAATTTCTCTCTTCTCTCCCTTTCCCTCCCACGTCATGTTTCTGCTTAATGTTAATCTTTTCTTCATGCTCTTCCTCCCTGCTCTGTTCTTAGTTGCTCTCATTATATCAAAGAAGACATTTGGTATTTGTTTTTTAGGGATTGGCTAGATTCACTAAGCATAATCTGCTCTAGTGCCATGTATTTTCCTGCAAATTCCATTATTTTGGCATATTTTAGTGCTGCGTAATCCTCCATAGTATATAAAAGTCACATTTTTTTTATTCATTCATCTATTGAAGGGCATCTGGGTTGGTTCCACAGTGTAGCAATTGTGAATTGTGCTGCTATGAAAATTGATGTGGCAGTATCCCTGTAGTATGCTCTTTTAAGGTCTTCAGGGAATAGTCCAAGAAGGGCAATAGCTGGGTCAAATGGTGCTTCCATTCCAAGCTTTCACAGGAGTCTCCATACTGCTTTCCAAATTGGCTGCACCTGTTTCAGTCCCACCAGCAATGTACAAGAGTACCCTTTTCCCCACATCCTCGCCAGCACTTGTTGTTGTTTGACTTCATTATGGCTGCCAATCTCACTGGATTGAGATGGTATTTTAGGGTGGTTTTTATTTGCATTTCTCTTACTGCTAGAAATGGAGAGCATTTTTTCATGTACTTGTTAATTGATTCTATGTCCTCCTCCGAGAAGTTTCTGTTCAGGTCCTTGGCCCATTGGGTTATTGGTTATCTTATTGTATAATTTTCTGAGTTATTTGTATACTTTGTATACTCTAGATATTAGGGCTCCATGTGAAGGGTGAGGACTAAAAATTTGTTCCCATGATGTAGGCTCCATATTTACCTCTCTTATTGTTTCTCTTTCTGAGAAAAAAATTCAGTTTAAGTAAGTCCCATTTCTTGATTCTTGTTATTAACTCTTGTTTTATGGGTGTCCTATTAAGGAATTCGGAGCCTGACCACACAATATGTAGATCGGAGCCAACTTTTTCTTCTATCAGACGCAGAGACTCTGATTTGAATCTAGCTCCTTGATCCACTTTGAGTTAACTTTTGTGCATGGCGAGAGGAGGGGATTCAGTTTCATTTTGTTGCATATGGATTTTCAGTTTACCAAACACCATTTGATGAAGATGATATCCTTCCTCCATTGCAGGCCATTAGCTCCTTTATCAAATATAAGATAGTTGTAGCTTTTTGGATTAGTCTCTGTGTCCTCCATTCTGTACCATTGGTCCACCCACCTGTTTTCGTACAAGTACCATGCTGTTTTTATTATGATTGCTCTGTAATATAGTTTGAAATCTGGTATCGCTATACTGCCTGATTCACACTTCCTGCTTAGAATTGCTTTTGCTATTCTGGGTCTTTTATTTTTCCATTTGAATTTTATGATTGCTTTATCTATTTCTACAAAAAATTCCTTTGGGATTTTGATTGGCATTGCATTAAACCTATAGAGAACTTTTGGTAATATCGCCATATTGATGATGTTAGTTCTGGCTATCCATGAACGGGGTATATTTTTCCATCTTCTAAGATCTTATTCTATTTCTCTTTTTAGGGTTCTGTAGTTTGCATTATATAAATCTTTCACCTCTTTTGTTAGGTTGATTCCCAAGTATTTAATTATTTTGAGGAAATTGGGAATGCAGTGTTTGGACTCATTTTTGTTTCAGAAGTTTTGTCGCTAATATACAGAAATACCTTTGATTTATGCATGTTGATTTTGTATCCTGCCACATTGCTGCATTCATTTATTAGTTCTAGTAGTTTTTTCTTAGACCCTTTTGGGTCTTCTATGTATAGAATCATGTCATCTGCAAATAGTGATAATTTAAGTTCTTCTTTTCCTATTTTTATGCCGTTAATGTCTTTCATCTCTCTAATTGCTCTGGCCAGTTTTTTCGAGAAATATATTTAATAGAAGTGGTGATAGAGGACATCCCTGTCTTGTTCCAGATTTTAAAGGGAATGCCTTCAACTTTTCTCCATTCAGAATGATGCTAGCCTGAGGCTTAACATAGATAGCTTTTACAATGTCGAGGTAAGTTCCTGTTATCCCTAGTTTTTAAAATGTTTTGAACATAAAGGAATGCTCTACTTTGTTGAATGGTTTTTCTGCGTCTATCGAGATGATCATATGGTTCTTATCTTTAAGTCCAATGATGTTGTGAATAACATTTATTGATTTCCGTATATTGAACCAGCCTTGCATCCCAGGGATTAATCCTAGTTGATCATGGTGCACAATTTTATTGATGTGCCTTTCTATCCAATTCACCAGAATTTTAATGAGGATACTTGCATCTAGGTTCATCAGAGATATTGGTCTGTAGTTTTCTTTCTTTGAGGTGTCTTTGTCTGGTTTCAGAATCAGGGTGATGTTGGCCTCATAGAATGAATTCGGCAGAGCTCCCAGTTTTTCTATTTCCTGAATAACTTGAAAAGTATTGGTATTAATTCTTCTTTAAAGGTTTTGTAAAACTCTGCTGTATACCCATCCGGTCCTAGGCTTTTCTTGGTTGGTAGTCTTTTGATTGCTTCTTCTACTTCATCCATTGATATTGGTCTGTTTAAATTGTGTGTTCCCTTATGACTCAGTCTGGGCAAATCATATGACTTAAGAAATTTATCGATGTCTTCACTATTTTCTATTTTATTGGAATACAGTTTTCCAAATAATTTCTAATTTTCTTCTGTATTTATGTTGCATCTGTTGTGATATTGCCTTTTTCATCCCGTATGTTAGTAATTTGAGTTCTCTCTCTTCTTCTCTTCGTTAGCACGGCTAAGGGTCTGTCGATCTTATTTATCTTTTCGAAGAACCAACTTTTAGTTTTGTTAATTTTTTCAATAGTTTCTTTTGTTTCAATTTCGCTCTGATTTTAATTATTTCTTGCCTTCTGCTACATTTGCTGTTGTTTTGCTCTTCCTTTTCTAGGGCTTTGAGATAAAGTGTGAGCTCATTTATTTTTTTTTTTCTTTTTTTGAGGAATGACCTCCAGGCGATGAATTTACCTCTTAAAACTTCTTTCATTGTGTCCCATAGAATCTGATATGTTGTGTCTGTATTTTCATTTATCTCGAAGAATTTTTTTATTTCCTCCTTTATGTCTTCTGTAACCCATTGATCATTCAGTAACATATTGTTCATTTTGCAGGTGATGTATGATTTTTTCTTTTTTCTTTTATCATTGGTTTCCAGTTTCATTCCATTATGATCACAAAAAATTCATGGTATTATCTCCTCCCCTTTATATTTACTGAGGGTTGCCCATTGATCATTCAGTAACATATTGTTCATTTTGCAGGTGATGTATGATTTTTTCTTTTTTCTTTTATCATTGGTTTCCAGTTTCATTCCATTATGATCACAAAAAATTTATGGTATTATCTCCTCCCCTTTATATTTACTGAGGGTTGCCCTATGGCATAACATATGGTCTATTTTTGAGAAGGATCCATGTGCTGCTGAGAAAAAAGTATATCCACTTGATGATGGTTGATATATTGTATATATGTCAGTTAAGTCTAGGGTATTGATTGTGATATTGAGTTCTATAGTTCCTTTATTCAACTTTTGTTTGGAGGATCTGTCCAATGGTGAGAGAGGTGAGTTGAAGTCACCCATAATTATTGTATTGTGGTCTATTTGATTCTTGAACTTGAGGAGAATTTGATTTATGAACGTCACAGCACCATTATTTGCTGCGTGAATATTGATAATTGTTATGTCTTGTCGGTGAATGGTTTCTGTTAACAGTATATAATGTCCTTCCTTATCCCTTTTGATTAAATTAGTCTTGAGGTCGATTTTATTTGATAGGAGGATGGCCACCCCTGCTTGCTTACGAGGTCTGTGTGCATGGTATAAATTTTCCCAATCTTTCACCATCAGCTTGTGTATGTCTTTTCCATTCAGATGTGTCCCCTGGAGGCAACATATTGTTGGATTTGTTTTTTTTTTTTAATTCAAGTTACAAGCCTATGTCACTTTATTGGAGAGTTTAAGCCATTAACGTTTAGAGTTACTATTGATATATGGTTTGTACTGCCACCCATGTTTGCCTATATCTTTTTTTTTTTAAAATTAGATTGTTTCTCCATGATTAGCTTTTCCCCACCCTCTGTCATTACTGAGGCACTTCCCACTGATGGTTTTCGTTGTTGATTTTCATTTCTTCCTTGTGTAGTGTTTTGCTCCAGATGCTTTCCAATGCTGGTTTTCTGGCTGCAAATTCTTTTAGCTTTTGTTTATCATGAAATATTTTTATTTCGTTGTCTTACATTAAGCTTAATTTTGCTGGATACATAATTCTTGGTTGGCATCCATTGTCTTTCAGTGTTTGAAGTACGTTGTTCCAGGATCTACTCACTTCCAGCATCTGTGATAAAAAAATCCATTGTTAACCTTTTTGGTTTACCCCTGATTGTAATCTGCCTCCTTTCTCTGGTAGCTTTTAATATTTTCTCTTTGTTTTGTATATTGGATATCTTCATAACAATGTGTCTTGGCATGGGTCTACTGTGATTTTGTGTGCTCAGTGTCCTGTAAGCATCTACAATTTGTTTATCTGTTTCCATTTTTATTTCTGGAAAGTTTTCTCTAATTTTTTCATTCAGCAGGTTACTCATTCCCTTGGTTTGAATCTCTGTACCTTCCTCTTTCCGGATGACTCATAAGTTTGTTTTTTTATGTTATCCCATATCTCTTGGATGTTTTCTCATAATTTTTTACAGCATTTCTTTCTTGGCTAGAGTTTTTTTCAAGATGATATATTTTGTCTTCATTATCTGACATTCTGTCTTCTACTTGCTCCACTCTGTTAGTGATACTCTCAATTGAGTTTTTAATTTGGTTTATCATTTCCTTCATTTCTAGAATTATTGTTTGATTTTTCTAATAATCTCTATCTCCTGATAAAGATGCTAAATTTCTTATTTTATCTGTTTATGTAATTCATTTTCAATGCGTTCTTTCACTGTTTTTGTTGTCTCGTATCCTCTTTAAGGTTCCATTCCATCTGTCTAAGGTATTCCTTGAGTTCTTTATATGACCATTTTTCTGATGACTCTAGATGCTATTGAATATTTAGGCTGTCCTTCATTGTTTGCACTTTTTTTCTTCCTTGCTTTTTTATGCTTCTCATGTTACTTCTTGTTCTGTTTGACTACTGAGTTACTGCTTACTCTTATAAATTTATTTGATGCTTGGAAAAAAAGATATTAGAAGGGAAGGGAAGAAGTCACTAAGGAGAATGAGAGTAGGCAGGTAGAATTCAAGGAAGGGGGTATAACAAAATTGAAAAGAAATGAAAAGACAAAAGAAAAAAATAGAAAATAAAGAAAATTTTAAGTAATAATGATAATTTAAAAATGAAAATTAAAATTTAAAATAACAATAATAATAATAAAATAAAAAATTAAAAAAATAAAAACATTAAAAAAGTTAAAGAACAACAACAAAAATGAAAATCAAAGAAAAAGAAAAGCATACAAATAAAATAATAATATTAATACATGCAGTCCTAGAGTTCAATTTACTTCTCTTCCAGTAGGTGGAGCTGTGTGCTCTGGGCCAAGATTCTCCTCTCAATTAGCGGGAACCAATCACTGTGCAGCAGCTCTTCCTCCCAGTCTGGGCGGGTCTCCAATCCTGAGTGCCTAGGGCCTTCTCTTGTGCTTCCTCAAGCCAGGCCCCGCTCACCTTTGACGCTCACCACAATACTGGTTACACGCCAGGCCTCTGCTCCTGGTAGCCTGTTTTAATGAACGCCTGGGCACACTCTCCCTGTTTGCCTCCCTCAGACCCTAAGTTTGTAGAGCTTTGGCCTGAGAACCCCCAGCGAATTTTCTTGTCCTCCGGGAGCCATGCCCCCAGTAGGTGGTGTAAGAGACCTCAATTGTCAGCACTGGTGGGAGTGGTAGCCGGGAATTCCACGCCGCGAGTCCCGAGCCAATCCTGATTCCCTAGGTCTGGCTATCGCGCTCCTGGGAGACCTGGGAGGGGCCATTACGGCAGAGCTGGGAAGGGCCCTTGAGGTTTCCCCATGGTTTTGAGAGAGATGGCAATGGGATTACACACTTGTCGCGTTGGTTTCAATGAAGTTATCTCCTCCGCCTGTAATGTCAGTTCTCTGCCATGGTCGTATCCCATTAAAATGGTGACCATTCGTTCCCTTTGCTGGGTGACCAATGCAACAGGTGGGTCCTGACTATCTCTCCCAAGCCCCATTTCAATCCTGTGGCCACTGCCTATGAAGGCTCAGTTGTCTTTTAACTCTGTCAATTCAGAAAGACCGACCAGTTATTTCAGCGGGAACGTTAGTGCTGAGTCACAAAAACCAGACGAATCTAAGCTTGAATGCAGCCAATCCGGGCTCTGTGTGTGTTCTGAGGGGCCCAGACTGTTCGCCCCAGATTCACAACAGGTCAACATTGCCTAGTGATTCTGAGCAAACAGCATTTAGACAGTTTACGACTCCCTATGCCCGTGCAGCTGAAGAGATCATAGACTTGATTTCTCCATGCCTGCCTTCATAATGGATCTCCTGTACTGCTACTTTTTAATATCTGTGCATGTGCGTGTGTGTGTGTGTGTGTATATATATATATATATATATATATATATATATACACTCTCCAAATTTTTCAAAATATAAAATATGAAATATATGTGTCTTATTATACACTCCCTAAATTCATTCATATTCATATCTGTGGATTTATAATCAACTTTCCACAAGATTATTCTCAGAAATAATCATCTACCTGCAATACATATTGTTTCCTTGTACTGAAAACTAAATTCAGTGAATGGTGCATACAAACCCTAATATTTCTACAGTTACTTAGCCAGTTTAAAATGAATGCAAGTAGATTCCTAGGGGACATGATGTGTATTTTGACTTTCATTTTTATTCAACACTTGTACGTTACTATGTCTTCAGTTTATGCACATCATAGGATATATATTTCAGTCACAAATTAGAAAATTAATAGGAATTTGTTTCACGATCAATCACTTCCTGATTCAGAACACATGCATTCCTCCATGTTTCTTGACTAGTCTTTTCATGAGACTTCTTTCCAAACACATTATTTTTGTTTAACATCATCACTTATAAAGCAAAACTCAAACACCATTCATAATAAACCATAATCCTAATATTACCATTAGATATATAACTGGTTGGAATGAATGATTGTATATCAATATAAGATTTCTTATATATTTTCACATATCAATTCAATCCATTATTTAAAGTGGAATCAGTTATGTTATTTATTCATAGTATGGTCTATTCATGCATTATCTCTATATTCATAGAAACAGGGTACACCTCTTTGTGCCCCTAATACTAATGTATACATCTTCAAATTATTGCTCCCAGAAATGGTGAAAGAAATACTCATGTCACCTAATCTACATATACATTTTATCACAGTAATATTCTGAACAAAAAAAAAAATAAAATGTCACACTTATGATTGTACCAAAGCCTAAAAGGAAAGTGAATGTTGATAACTAATAGCATCCATGTCCAGGTTGCCTAATGCTCTCAAATGTCATTCCCATTTGTGACGACATATTTGTTTTTTCCTATGATTATATACTCAAACTCAAGCCTGTTGAAAATGTCTAATCCTATTACTCACTTTATACATTGCCTGATTTCGTAATGTCTCTATTGACACCTGCTTTCCTACATATTTTCCCCAGTTCATCATTTTGGCTGACTCTTCACATGTGCTTACATTTTCATTCACTCTCTAAACGAAACCCTATTGCTAAAGAAGCTTTTTATTCCAAATCATATACTCACTCTTCTTCCTAAACCTACTGACTATCTTCCTAATCCTACCGACTATCCCTTTTTGACTGGATGTTCTCTTTTACATTCAATCATCCAAGGTACTATGTCCTATGCCATTGTATTTCGATTTAACTGAGACAATTGTACAGAACATAATTCAAAACTAAGTATCCAAACCAAGGGCCCAATGCCCTTCTGGGCTTCAAATCTTTCTTAGATTCCCGTTTTCATACATATATTTCACCTATATATTTTTATAAATATCGCAGGTTCCCAATCCCATTATTCATCCTGCAGAATGATTCCTAACCCAAATCGAAAATATTATTAACCCTAACCATACACTAACTTTGCAGGAGAGCAGGAACTGTGTGGGTATTAAACTACAGGAATCCAGGGGATCTTCACCTGCTGAGAAACTCAAATGTTCATGCAGAAATGATCCCTGGTGAAGATGAAGGCAGCTATGAAGTACCTCAGAAAGCAAAAGTCATCTTCCATGGCAATCATTCTGGTAAGGATGAAGGGTTGTGTCTGAATCAGTCTCTCTCTTCTTAATGTATAGAACATGGACCAAACCAGTCCTGTGTGGAAGCTGTTCCCGGGTGCTTATGGTTGATACAGCATTCTAACTAGAGAAAGTGTCCCATGAAATTCGGGGCAGCCTCCACCTCATGGTACTTTTGGAAGCAACTGTTAGGACAAAGTGGTTGCCAAGGCAGTGACATCATTCAGATCCTGAAGGAAGTGATCTCACCTCACTTCCTTGGTGAGGGAACTCTCTGAACTTGGGATCCAGGAAGCCAGGCACCCAGAGACAGTCCCTGTTCTAGTCCCAGTGGTCTCACATGTTTGGAATTACCAAGGACAGAGTCAGTCTTTCTTGCTACCTACAGATGTGAGGATGGCCAAATGCCAGGAAACCTGTGAAGAGGGGCTTTTCCTGAGAAAGAAGGAAGTGTCTCACCGCTGACTCTTGAGAACTTCACAGAGTTGGCCAAGCAGACATGATCTGAGACAGAAGAGGTCATTTCTGGGGAACATAGTATGGCCCACCAGTCAGAGGACACTCCAGGGAGTCACAGACCTACTAGGGGGAAGGAGTTGCCTTTGTGGGTGTGGGTGTGAGTTTGTGGTTTTGTCTCATGTTCTGAGAATAGGTAGGAAAGGCGGTTTATTTGGTATGGAGTGGAATATTTATATTAAGTCCTTTGACAAGGCGAGTGTTTCTATGTGTGTGTATCCCACTGAGTCCATTGTTGTAGACATTAGAAAAGACAATGCATCAATGGATGTGTCCTGTCTAGTAGAAAGCTTCCCAGCATTAATCCTGCCCAATTCATGAGTGGACTCTGGCTTGCCTTATGGATGGGCAACACCTACAAGCTTCCTAATTTCCTGTTTTCTCTCTCAATTCTGGCCACTCTCCAGAATAGTATCATGGTTTTGTGTCCAAGATTTGTACCACCTCCAAGATCTGTGACATGGCTATGTAATGGATAGCTGAAGGAAATTTCTAGCATCTCAGAAATCTCAGATATCTGTTGACCAGGAAAGTCTCAGTGGAGAAACCCTGCTTTGGTCCTTTTGCTTACCTATTGTTTTGTTGAATGTCAGGAAGTTTTTTGCCTCAAGCCACCACTTTGTGAAGCCTGAAAAAAAGAGTTTTCAAATGGAAATGAATGGGCATCACCTGTGGCTCTTTGCTTAATTGCTTAGGATTGGGATATGTCTGAATCAGCCTGTTGGCCCTGTGTGAGGCTGTGGCTTAGATTCTCAGCACCTGATGGATCTAAAGATAGATCCCATGTGTGTATCCAAAACCAAAATGGCAAAAAGATCATATATTTTTGATGAACTCTCTTGCCTTCCTCTGGTAGGTTCCTGATATCCATCAAGTGAGAATAGGGATCCTTTGGGTCAAATGTGTTCTTCAAAGCCCTGCAGAGGCTAGGCCATAGGGGCTTGATTTTCATGACTCCAATTCACTTAAAGAATCTAAACCCCAAAGCTAGAAGGCCTCAAGTTGAAGAAGCCAAGCAATATTAAAGGCAGGCCTATTTGATCACTCCTGGTTCACAGGAAGAGAGTCCAGGCTACCCTGACTTTAGGCAAATGAGGGGCAGGGAGCTTATTTTGGACACTGTCGTAGGCTGCGTCACTAATGGAAACCTCCAGCCAGAGGATATGATGAGTGTCTATATGGAAGAAGATGAGGGCCATGTGAGAGTGTTTTGGTTTTAATTGTGGACATGTGTCTGCCGGTTGGAAGAGATCACTGGGTAAACTAGGCTTGCACTCTGGTGTGATGCCCCTTAGAGACTGAGTTCTTTACTGATCTCAGAGAATTATTGCCAGGAATTGTGTTGGAATTTTAAATGGCCATGCATGAGAGTTGCCTTTGGAAAGTGACATCTAAGCCCAAGTTGACTTTCCACAGAGGACAGGGAATCTCAGCCAGGATATCACATGATATTATTCTTAAAGACTTGGCAGCCATATTTGAGAGTCAAAACACACATGGACCATACATTGTAGACCTCAATGGGCCTGGCTTAATCTGACTTTTGGGCACTTTTGGAAGCCTTGCCTGTAAGAATTCTCCAGAGTTTTCATTGAAATGAGCTTCCTCACCATTTAATGGTTTCTGAGTGAATTGAAATCCACAGTGCCTCCAACTTCATCCTTGAAAATTGGCTAGATCAATAACATGAAATTTTTGAAATGCCCATGACCGGGTAGCACTGGAGAACATTTGGATGTCCTGTTGCTGATCATGAGTATACAGGACAGTGCCCTGATTGACTGGGTTTTATGAAAATGGTGTAGAACAGAGATTCCAGTAAGTTGGATCATGCTGAGTAGTTGTACTAGAGCAGTGGTTGGCAGGTGTGTGATAAAACATCTGTGGTGGGGGCATGTGGATCTGCCATTGGCTTCCAAATGGATTGTGACTGACATTTTGCAGTCAGTAGAACCTTATATGTAAAAGCATATTGTTATATGGAGAGGTTTCAGGGCAATGTTCAGAATCAGGTTGCTATGGTCAATGGGGCAAGCTATGTGGGATAGAAGCCTGGTTGGTGCATTCTCCTGCCGAACCCGACCCACCACACTTGACAGAACTCACTTCAGCACTGTGTCCCAGTTGAACCCTTGTATTTAATGAAGCAATACCAAACTCCCAGTGCAGCAGCAAGAAACACCACGAAAGTGGAGGATGACCAAATGAATTTACAGTTCACACGGGGAGACACCAGTGGCCACAGTGTACCTACAAATAGAAAATTCAGCACTGCTGCCTCATGTTCATTGGAAAATAAGAAACCATGTCCTCCAGGTCACATAGGTGCAGAACCAGATTTGATGGTCTCACTACATATGAAGCTAATGCTTCTGACAACAGCATATATTTCATTGCCCAACCTCAGAGGCAGTTTCTTCAGATGTTAAGCTGGCAGAACTTCATGTTTTTGGAGTGATTACCCTGTCCCTTTTGGAAACTCCTCTACCACTTCCAAATTTGTGAACTTCTGAGCATTTTCCATTCCACATATGTATTCACAGATTTTCTAAATGTTCTCCTCTAATTGTGTCTTATGTAGGGCGAAGGTAATATCAAGGCATTGTTCTGAATGAGAGTGGGAAGATATTTGTGTAGCACATATTTGCATACACATTGGATACATTTTCCAATTTTCCATTCGAAATACTGAATCCCTGACACTAACACATACCCTACTAGACTTTGACTTCTTATCCTAATTTGATGGAGAATAATAACCCAAACAGAATACAAATACAAGAGGTTCACAGGAGGCATGGTGTATAATTGGACTTGCCTTTCATATGATAAATGGTAGGTGTTATAAATCTAGCGAATTTTAATTGAAATAGTTCTCCATGTGTTTTAAAAGTTAACAAATATGTGAATAACTGTCTCCCTTTCTCTGTAGCCTATTCATCACATGTATTTTTATAAGCACATATAGAATTCTACCTGGTATCAGTCGTACATTTGGTGAGGTGGCTGGCTTGGCAGATACAAATTGTGAGAAGAGATCACTCCTACTTAATGCTGTTGGAACTGAAAATTCAACATATGGGTGAGCTTCTTAGTTGAACAACATAAATCCATGTACATTAAAATTAATATTTTTGGATCTGTGGATGATATATATTTCATGGTGAATTTCAATTCACATACATAATGCTACTTTTTAATGTCTGTGTGTGTGTGTGTGTCTGTGTGTATATATATATATATATATTCACTCTCCAGATTTTTAAAAATATTTAGTATATTTTTTTATACCCTCCCTAAATTCATTCATATTCATGTATGTGGATTTATAATCAACTTATCACAAGATTATTCTTAGAAATATTCCTCCATCTGAAATACATATTTTTTTCCTAGTACTGAAAACTAACTTTGGGGGATCACATGATGGCGGCGAATGGAGTGCATTACCCCCATGTACCGCGTCACTGTGCGGGAGAATGACGAGTTAGAACGGCTAAAACCTATCTTGTTAGGAATTTCCAGCAAATTTGGGGTGCTCCACAACCTAGTGGACATATATCCATCTCACGAGGATCAGCTACAGGGGCTCAAACGCGAGTGATTTGTCCGCACGGAGGGTCATGCTGCTTATTCAGCAAATTGCCCTGTAGCTAGAGTCTGTGGCGCGCACTGGGAAACGACGAGATAGCATCGCAAATATACAGTGGTGCGGATTCTATGGGCTCCTGCCAGCTATGCAATTACTGTGCTCAGTGCTGAATTCTGGGATTGAGACGGGGATGGATGCGGACCAATTCCGTTCTCCATACCAGTCAGACCACAGAGGAAGCCAGCGTCCACCATCTTGAAGAGCTGACGTCACCATCCCTGTTTTCGACTGATCGCAGCTCATTCAGCTATAGAACAGGTAATTTCAGGATGCCATTCACCTTTGTCTCGCAGACAAATTACTCAGGCTCAGTGCTAAAGAACCCGCAGAAACTGCGTCTTGGAGCCTGCTCCTATTGGAACATACACTGAGCCCAGAGCGGCCAAATTTGGCCTCCCCGAACTGATCTTGCTCAGGGCTAAAGAACCCGTGGAAACTGCTTCCCGGTCCGGGTCTTGCTGAATAATGTGGAGGTAAATATCAACCGAGCCTTCATAGGCAGTGGCAACAGGATTGAGAAGGGGCTTGTGAGGGCAAGTCAGGACTCACCCATTGCATTGGTCACCCAGCAAAGGGAACGAAATGCTGCCTTTTGCATGGGATACCAACATGGCAGAGATCTGATGTCATCAGAAAGCAGCGGAGGAGATAACTTCATTGATACCAGCGGTGACAGAAACAGTTAGTCTCCTGGTAAAGAAAGTGAGTCACAAACACCCGAGTCTCTCTCACTTTTTCATCAAGCCAGAGGAGCAGAGCAGAGCCGCTGCCCATGCTCGGAACAGGCCCAGCGACACACCTGCATGATAATCACTTCACCCCAGTTGGAATAGAGGAAGAGCAGCGCCGCCGCAGGTGCCCAGAACAGGCCCAGTGACCAGCAGGCGTGGTAGTAACGTCACCTCAATTGGAGTAGTTGCAGAGCAGAGCCTTCTCCCGCGCCTAGTACAATCCAAGTGGCCCACCGGCATGGTAGTCACGTCATCCCAATAGGAGTAGGGGCAGAGCAGAATCTTTGCACGTGCCCGGAACAGGCCCAGCAACCTACCGGATTGGTAGTCACGACACCCCAATTGGAGTAGCGGCAGAGCAGAGCCACCACCCGCGCCCTCAAGGTAGACAAATTTGCACCTGACCAGCAGAAGAGGCCCAGTGGCCTGCCAGCATGGCAGACACTTCACCCATTTGGAGTAGGGGCAGAGCAGATCCATCGCCCATGCCCTCAAGGTAGGCAGACCTGTGTCCGACCACAGAACAGGCCCACCCACCCGCCGGCGTGGTAGTCACGTCACCCCAATTGGAGTAGGGGCAGAGCAGAGCCGCCTCCCACGCCTGCATGGTAGGCAGACCTGCGACCGATTAGGAGAACAGGCCCAGCGGCCCATCAGCGTGGTAGATAGATCACCCCAATTGGAGGAGCAGCACAGCCACCCCCCGCCCCTGCAAGGAAGATTTTTCAAATATACAAGAGCAATATAAATATATAGGGGGAAAATTTCAAAATCACAACAGTTTCACCAAGCAGAAAGAAACGCGAGCCGTATGAAAAGACAAAGAAAAAAGGACCACAAGCAATGCAGGTCAACACAAATTTAGAAGAGTTAATAGCTGCAGCAGATGGAATGTCAGATAAAGAACTCAGGATATACATGCTTCAGATGATCTGGAGTCTCCAGGAAGACATTAGACAGCAAAATCAGACAATGAAAGATCACTTCGACAATGAATTACACAAACAAATCCAAGAAGCAAAAGATCAATTATACAGGGAGATAGAAGTTGTAAAAAATAACAAACAGAAATCCTAGAAATGCAGGAAGCAATAAACCACCTTAAAAACTCAATTGAGAATACTACCATCAGAGTAGAACACTTAGAAGATAGAACATCAGACAATGAAGACAAAGTATTTCAACTTGAAAAGAACATAGACAGCTCAGCAAGACTGTTAAGAAACCATGAACAGAACATCCGAGAAATATGAGATTACATAAAGAGACCAAACTTTTGAGTCATTGGGATACAGGAAGGTATAGAGGTCCAAACCAAAAGAATGAGCAATGTAATCAATGAAATAATATGAGAAAACTTCCCAGACTTGAAGAATGAGACAGACTCCCAAGTCCTAGAAGCCAACAGGACGCCGAATGTGCAAAATCATAAGAGATCCACACCTAGACACATTATAATGAAGATACCCAACATACAGAATAAAGAGAGAATTTTAAAAGCTACAAGAGAAAGGAAGCAGATTACATTTAGGGGTAAACCAATCAGGATAACAGCTGATATTTCAACACAGACTCTGAAAGCTAGAAGATCCTTGAAATATATGTTTTTGTCAGGAGCTTTAGCTTCATTTCTAGTGAAAGCATCAAAGCTGCGTCTGCATCTATGTAACCTGGAGGACATGGTTTCTTATTTTCCAAAAGACATAAGGCGGCAGTGCTGAATTCACTCTTTGTAGGTAAACTGTGGCCACTTAAGGCTAAGTGTCTCCTGTGTGGACTGTGAAGCCATTTGATCATCCTCCACTTTTCATGGTGTTTCTTGCCGCTGCACTTGGAGTTTGGTATTTGTTTCACTAAATAAAACGAGTTCAACTGAGACCCAGTGCTGAAGGGAGTTCTGTCATGTGTGGTGGGTCAGAGTCTGCAGGAGAATTCACCAACCAGGATTCTATCCCACATAGATTGCCCCCTTGACCATAGCAACCTGATTCTGAACATTGCCCTGAAAATCTGCATATAAAAAGATGCCTTTACATGGAGAGGTTTCAGACATATAAGTTTCTGCTGGATGCACCATGTCAGTCTCAAGCCCTTTCGAAGCAATGCCAGATCCACATGGCCCCACAAGAGATGTTTTATCACACACCTGCACACCACCCTTCTAGGCCCACTATTCAGTAGGCTACAAGTTACTGGCATTTCTATTCTACATCATTTTCATGAAACCCAGACAATCAAGGCACTGTCTGGTACACTCATGATGAGCAAAAGGACATGAAAGGTTCTCCAGTGCCACCTGGTCACTGGAATGGCAAAAATTTCATGGTATTTATGTAGCCACTTTTCAAGGATGAAGTTGGAAGCACTGTGGGTTTCAATTCATTCAGGAACCATTAAATGGTGAGGAAGCTCATTTCAATAAAAGCTCTGGAGAACTCTCACAGGCAATTTTTCCCAAGGAGTTGGCTAGATCTCAGTTTACAAGGGCGAATCTCATTAGTGGCCTATTCCACTGCCACACAAATGACCACAATTGAAACCAAAACACTCCCACATGACCCTCATCTTCTGCCATAGAGAAACTCATCATAACATCTTGCTGCAGGTTTCCATGAGGGGTGCAGCCCAAGACAGTGTCCAAAATAAGCTCACTTACCCCTCAATTGCCTAAAGTCAGGTTGGCCTGGACACCCTTCCTGTGAACCAGGAGTGATCAAATAGGCCTGCCCTTAATACTGCTCTGCTTCTCCATTTTGACTCTTACTGATTGTTGAGTATAAATTCCTTTGTGTGAATTGGAGTCATGAGAAAATCCAAGCACCTATGCATTAGCCTCTGCAGGGCTTTGAAGAACTCATTTGACCCAAATGATATCTATTCTCACTTGATAGAGGTCAGGACTTACAGAGGAAGGCAAGAGACTTCATCCACATTGACTGCTCTTTTGGCCATTTTGGTTTTGGATTCACAGATGGGATCTTTCTGTAGATCCATCAGGTGCCGAGAATCTAAGCCCCAGCCTCACATAGGGCCAAGGGGCTGATTCAGACACATCCCTTTTTAAGCAATTAAGCAAACAGCCACAGGTGATGCCCATTCATTTTCATTTGAAAACTGTTTGCTTCAGGATTTACAAAGGGGTTGCCTGAGGCAAAGAAATTCCTGACATTCAGGGCAACAGAACAATAGGTTAGCAAAAGGCCCAAAGCAGGGTTTCTCCACTGAGACTTTACTGGTCACACTGATATCTGAGTTTTCTGAGATGCTCCCATTGCCTTCAGCTATCCAGTACATGGCCATGTAACAAATCTTGGAGGCGGTACATATCTTGGACACCAAATCATGAGACTATTCTGGAGAGTGGCCAGAATTCAGGAAGAAAACTGGAGCTTAGGAAGATAGTAGGTGTTGTCCATTCATAAGGCAAGCTGCAGTCCATTCATCAATTGCACAGGATGAATGCTGGGAAGCTTTCTACTAGACAGGACACTTCCATTGATGCATTCTCTTTTCAAATGTCAACAACCACGGACACTGTGGGATACACTTTTAGAAACCCTCGCCGTGTCAAACGACCTTCTAGAAACAATCCACTCAAAAACAAATAATCCACTATTCCTACCTATTCTCAGAACATGTGACAAAACCACAAACTCACACCCACACCCACAAAGCACCTCCTTCCCAGAAGTAGGTCTTTGATTATCCGGAGTTTCCTCTGACTTTTGGGCCATACTATGTTCCCCCAAAATGGCCTGTACTTTCTCAGATCTGGTGTCTTTGCCAGAACAACTACCTGCTTTCTCAGGAAACAGCCATCTTCATAGCTTTCCTGGCATTTGGCCATCCTCACATCAGTTGGTACCAATAAAGACTGACTCTGTCCTTGGTAAATACAATCAAGTGTGCCAACTGTGACTGGGACTGGCTCTGGGGGCCTAGCTTCCTGGTTCCAAAGTTCAGAGAGTTCCATTACAAAGGAAGTGAGGGGAGGTCACTTTTTTCAAGAACTGAATGAGGTCACTGCCTTGGCAACCACTTTGCTCTAACAGTTGCTTGCAAGGGTCCCATGAGATGGATGCTGCCCCAATTACTGTGACATTTTCACAAGTTAGAATGGTATATCAAACATAGCCACCCAGGAACAGCTCTCCACACAGGCTTGGTTTCGTCCATCTTCTCTACATTAAGAAGAGAGAGGCTGATTCAGACACAACCCTTCATCCTGACCAGGCTGTTTGCCATGAAAGATGACCTTTGCTCTCTCAGGTTCTTCATACCTGCCTACATGTTTTCCAGGGATAATTTCTGCATGGACCATTGAGGTTCTAAGTAGGTGGAAGATCCCCTCCATCCCTGCATTGTAAGACCAACTCTGTTCCAGCTCTTCTGTAATGTTAGATTGAGGGAACAGTGTATGGTTAGGCTTTATAACCAGTTCGATTTGGGTTAGGAATCATTCTACGGGATGTATAATGGTATTGGGTAACTGCGATACTTACAAGAATATATAGGTGAAATATAAGTATGAAAACAGAAATCCAGGTAAGATTTGAAGTCCAGAAAGTCATTGGGTCCTTGATTGGATTACTTAGCTTGAATTACGTTCTGCACAGATATGTCAGATAAATTGATATACAATGGCATAGGAACTTGTACCTTGGATGATTGATTGTAGAAGAGAACATCCCCTCAAACAGAGATAGTCAGTAGGATCAGGAAGATAGTCGGTAAGTATCAGAAGAACAATGAGTATAGGATTTGGACCAAAAGTTATTTAGCAATAGGGTTTCGGTTAGAGAGTGAATTTCAATAACAGCACATGTGGAGGGTCTCCAACAATGATGAAGTGGGGAAAATATGTAGGAATGCAGATATCAATAGAGACATTGGGAAATCAGGCAAAGTTTAAAGTGAGTGATAGGATTATATATTTTCAACAGGGTTGAGGTTGAGCATATAATCTTAGAAAGAAACAAATATGCAGTCACCAATAGGATTGACATTTGAGAGCATAAGGCACCCTGGACATGGATGATTTTAGTAATCCATGTTCACTTTCTATTTAGGATTTGGTAGAATCATAAGTGTGACCTTTGAATTTTGTGTCCAGAATATTACTGTGATGAAATGTATATGTAGATCAGGTGACATGAGTATTTCTTCCACTATTTCTGGAAGCAATATTTTGAAGACGTATAAATTTGTATTGGGGCTACAAAAAGGTGCACCCTGTGTCTATGAATACAGAGGAAATGCATGAATAGACCATACTGTGAATAAATAATAAAACTGGTTTCAACTTGAAATAATAGTTTGAAATAAATGTGAAAATATATAAGAAATCTTATATTAATATACAATCATTCATTCCAACCCATTATACATTTAATGGAAATATGAGGATTTTGGTTTATCATGAAAAGTGTGTGAGTTTTGCTTCAAATTGATTATGGAAATCGAAAATAATTTGTTTGCAAAGAAGTCTCATGAAAAGACCAGTCAAGAAACCTGGAGGAATACATGTGTTCTGAAGCAGGAAGCGATTGAAAGTGAAACAAATGCCTATAAAATTGCAAAATTGTTGATGAAATATATGTCCTATTGTGGTAAGCCATTGTTGTAGATTGTGGCCGCCATTAGAAGATGGCGCCGGCTTCCACTGTGGCCTGTGATAAACAAATTCTTTTGTGGAGAGTTGGCACGCTATCCCCTGCCACCCTATAAGAAAGATCCACGCAGCGGCTTAAGATTGGTACGTGGGAGACTTTATTAGGCTGTGCTTGGTCGCTCGCCAGTAGAGAGGGGGGTCACAAAAAGATACTTTAATCAAGGCCTCAATAAACTGCTGAAAGAAGATTCCTGAGTTGCGTCTTCTTTGCGGGCAAGGGGTCGCGACAAGTGGTGCTGAAAACCCGGGAACCAGAACTTTCAGCAGTCAGGGGTGGTGAACCAGTTAGTCCCAGGTAAGTAGGACCCGCGGTCAAAGCGGAGATCAGTCCTAGATAAGTGGGACCCGCTATCAAAGCGGAGATCAGTCCCAGATAATTGGGACCCGCTATCAAAGCGGAGATTAGTCCTAGGTAATTGGGACCCGCTATCAAAGCGGAGATTAGTCCTAGGTAATTGGGATCCGCTATCAAAGCGGCAGCTCCTCTGTAAAGCCAGAGAGAGCATTACATCTTATTGCAGCTGCACTGTGTACTTTCGCTCTTACTTTCACTTTTGTTTTTTGTATGTCTTTTGTTGTTTCATGGGTGCAGTATCTTCAAGTCCGCTTCTCCTGGCCCTAGATAACCTGTTACGTTCCAAGGGCCTAGAAGTGAAACGTAGTACTTTACAGAGATTTTTACAGAAGACGGTTGCACCGTGGTTCGCGTTCTCGGGTAGCCTCACTCTACCTAGCTGGGATAAGTTAGGCACAGATCTTGACTTTGCTTCTGAGCAGGGTATATTAGATGGTGGGGTGATACCCCTTTGGAAGATGATCCGTAGTTGCCTCGCAGATGGCAGATGTCAGGAAGCACTTACTAAAGGACAAGAAGTTTTAGAGCAATTGCATGAAGAAAGATCAGAAATGGCAGGCAGTGAGGTATTTCAGGAGGGTGGGAGTGTGCAGAGCGAGAAACAGGGGAGGAAACAATTATCTCCGGCAGGCAGTGACGTATTTCAGGAGGATGGCAGTGTGCGGAGCGAGAAACAGGGGAGGAGGCGATTGTCTCTGGCATGGAGTAAAATATTTCAGGAGGAAGGGAATGTGCAGAGCGAGAAACGGGGGAGGAAACGCTTGTATCCAGATCTCAGTACACTGCGCACACTCCCATGCAAAAGTGGGTCAGAAGAGGAGGATGATGATGATGAGGAGCTCGGGAGACTGTCTCGGCAGCTAGGAAGTCTAACTATGGGAGAAGGGAACAAAAATAAACAGGAGCTCAGAAGAAAAAAAAAAATGATCCTCCGGACCCGCCGCCGTACGGTGGGGGTGTTTCGAGGAGAGCTTTCCATGCCCAAACACGGGGGCTGTTAACATTTTTACTGATGGTTCCAAGTCTGGAATGGGAGCCTACATAATTAATGACTCTCCCCCTATCCAGCATCAATTTGCTCCTGGAAATCCACAATGGGTAGAACTACAAATTGTTATTGAATTTTTTAAACAGTGTTCTTTTCCTTTTAATCTTATTTCGGACTCCAGCTATGTGGTACAAGCACTAAAAGTCCTGGAGGCCGTGGGAACTATTAGTGATGCCCACAATGTGTCTGTTTACTTTACTCAGCTTCAACAGCTTATCTCTAACCGCACTGCTTCTTTTTATCCAATGCATATCAGGGCTCACACCTCTCTTCCTGGTCCGTTATCCCAAGGTAATGCCTGTGCGGACTTAGCCACTAGAGGTCAATTGATATGCTTGGCTTCCTCCTTAGAGGGGGCTAAGTTGTTTCACCAAAACTTCCATGTTAATGCATTAACGCTGCACAGGCGTTTTTCTATTTCAAGAGCGGATGCTCGGCAGATAGTATTGCAATGTCCCCATTGTGTCACATTTCTTCATCCCCCTAATTATGGAGTAAACCCACGGGGATTAAAGCCATTGATTGTTTGGCAAATGGATGTGACACATATACCTGACTTTGGTAACCTTAAGTATGTGCATGTTTCCGTTGATACGTGCTCTGGAATTATCCATGCTTCTGCTTTATCGGGAGAAAAGGCACGTAATGTCATTACTCACTGTTTAGAGTCATGGACAGCATGGGGTGCACCTGCATCCCTTAAGACTGATAATGGACCTGCTTATACTGGCAGACAATTTACAGTTTTTTGTTCTACTATGGGAGTGCAACTTACTCATGGTTTGCCTTATAATCCTCAAGGACAAGGCATTGTTGAGCATGCTCATCGCACCTCAAAGGAAACTTTACAAAAACAAAAAGGGGGAATAGGAGCTGAACACACTCCTAAAGAACGCCTGTCCTTAGCTCTATTTACCATTAATTTTTTGAATTTGGATATTCATGGTCGCTCTGCGGCCGATAGACATGTGTCCCCTCAGCCCTCTGTGATTGGCTATGTTAAGTGGAAGGATGTTCTTACGGGCCAATGGAACGGCCCTGACCCCGTGCTGACATGGGCACGAGGATCTGTATGTGTTTTTCCCCAGGATCGTACGGAACCGTTGTGGGTCCCTGAACGCTTGACAAGAAGAGTCTCGCCATCAACTGACCAGCAACAAGAGATACCGCAACAATCCTGTGATGAAGATCTTCATTCTGCTAAGTGCTCTGGCTCTGGTGCTGGTGCCGATGGCACAGGCGACACCAATGCGGTGGTGGGCAGTGGCACGGGCATGGCCAATGCCGATGCCGGTTCATGGTAATTCTAGTGTCCTCCCCACTCTTTTTTCAACCTCATGTGAGATGTCTGCTCCCTGTGCCTCTCCTAGAGGGGACATGGAGAGAATTTTTAATCAATCTCAAGTTAATCTCACAGGAGTTTTTTGTTTCAGCCTTAGAAACGCTAATTGCATTAGCCTTAAGACCAAAAATTTGACTAACTGGGAGGACCCATTGCGGTCCAATCAGGTATCAGGAAGCATTATCAGTGCTGTATTGAGCAAGGTAGCTTCGGCGAAGCAATCAGGCTCAGAGACCCCCGCAAACAGCAGCTCTGCTCTTAACATAACTACCTCGGCTATTATCTCCGAGGTACTAATCCCAGTGCCTCCTTTTTCTAGTAGTATTTATAATGCCACTCATTTCAAGGCCTCTCCTTACTGTTCCCCTAATCTTGGTTTCCCCCCAACATTTACGCCTTGTCAGGATCATTCTTGGGAGAAACATCAAGTTGCTAAAGGTTTCTCCCTTTCCCCGTCTCTTAAGAGGTATGTTTATAACTTTAACAATAGTGACAGCTCCTCTACAGGAGTAGGTTGGTCCTGGTTTCAATGGCTGATTTCCAATGAAAAGGGGACTTCAGCCGATATTTCTGCACTGGCTCAGTTGCTAGGAGCCAAAAGTTGGCTGGTTAATATTTCTGGTACTGTTAGGGAAAGTGAACAAGGTAATAGACTTACATCTGTTTCATTCAACTCTCTGTTGTATAATGCCACATTGCCTCCTGCAATGGTCTGTGTCCAATCCCCCTTCTTATTCCTTTTGGCTGAGGCCACCTCGTCGGGGATGCTGGATTGTTCTCATACTACCTGTCTCTTATCTGAGTGTTGGAATGGTTCCTGGACTGTAGCAGTGATTATGAAAATTCCAACATTTGTCCCAATCCCGGTCACTGCGGATCCTGATAAATTCCCTATTGTTGAGCTACTTAGAGTCCGCAGAGATTTTGGAATCACAGCGGCTATAGTGACAGCCGTGGCGGTATCTGCTGCTGCAGCGGTTATGGCTGGAGTGGCTATGGCCAATCAAGTACAAACTGCTGCCACCATTAATCACCATTAATCAAGTTGTCCAACAAACTTCCACCATACTTTAATCCCAAAATACAATTAATCAACATATTTTGTCAGGGATTTTAGCTGCCAACCAAAGAATAGACTTATAATTTTGTTCAACTAGGAAGTTCACCCATAGATTGAATATTCAGTTCCAAAAGCGTTTAGGAGGAGTGATCTCTTCTCACAATTTCTATTTGGTGAGGAAGCCACCTCACAAAAATGTAGGTGTGATACCAGGTTGCTTTCGGTATGTGCATATAAAAATACATATGTTGAATAGGCTACAGAGAAAGGGAGACAGTAATACACATATATTGAACTTTAAAAACACATGGAGAACTATTTAATTAAAAATTGACTAGATTAATAACACATAAACTTTATCATGCAAAAGGCAAGTCCAAATATACATCATGCCTCCTTTGAACTGCTTGTATTTATATTCTGTTTGTGTTATTTTTCTCCATCATATTAGGATTAGTAGTCAGAGTCTAGTAGGGTATGGGATAGTGTCAGGGATTCTGTATTTTGAATGGAAAATTGGAAATTGTATCCAATGTGTGTGCAAATATGTGCAACCCAAAACTTCCCACTCTGATCCAGAAAAATGCCTTGACATTACCTTCGCTCCAAGTAAGACACAATTAGAGGAGAAGAGTTAGAAAATTTGTGAATACATGTCTGGAATGGAAAATGCTCAGGAGTTCACAAACTTCGAGATGGTAGAGGAGTTTCCAAAAGCAAGGCATATGGTAAACACAACACCAACATGGAGCTCTTCTGGCCTAAAGACTGTTTGAGAAACTGCATGTGAGATTGGGCACTTGAAATATAAGGTGTTGTCAGAAGTTTTAGCTTTATTTTTAGTGAGACCATCAAAGATGGGTCTGCATCTATGTGACCTGGACGACATGTTTTCTTATTTTCCAATGAACATGAGGCAGCAGTGCTGAATTCTCTCTTTGTAGGTAAACTGTGGCCACTGGGGGCTTAGTGTCTCCCCATGTCGCTGTGAAGCCATTTGGTCATCCTCCACTTTTCGTGGTGTTTCTTGCTGCTGCACAGTGAGTTTGATATTTGCTTCACAAAAAACAAGGAGTTCAACTGGGACACAGTGCTGCAGGGAGTTCTGTCACTTGTGGTGGGTTAGAGTCTGCAGGAGAATGCACCATCCAGGCTTCTATCACTCATTGCTTGCTACAATGCCCCCTTTTCCATTGCAACCTAATTCTGAACATTGCCCTGAAATCTCTCTATATAACAAAGTGCCTTTACATAAATGGGTCTGCTGGCTGCTGCAAGTCAATCACATGCTATTTGGAAGCCAATGGCAGATCCACATGGCCCCACCACAGATGTTTTGTCACACACCTGCGCACACCTGGTCAAGGCGCACTACTCAGAAGGTTCCAACTTACTGGCATCTCTGTTCTATGCCATTTTCATGAAACCCAGTAAATCAAGGCCGAGTCTGGTACACTTCTGATGAGCATCAGGAGATCTAACTGTTCTCCAGTGCCACCTGGTCATGAGAATTTTAAAAATTTCATGGTATTTATCTAGCCATTTTTCAAAGATGAATTTGGAGCCACAGTGGGTTTCAATTCATTCATGAACCATTAAATGTTGTGGAAGCTCATTTCAATGAAAGATCTGGAGAACTCTCACAGGCAAGGCTTCCCAAAGAGTGGCCTAAAGGTCACATGAGGCCAGGCCCATTGAGGTCTACAATGTTAGGTTCATGGGTGTTTTGACTCTCAAATATGCCTGCCAAGTCTTTCAGAATAAAATCAGGTTATATGCTGGCTGACATTCTCAGTGCTTTGTGGAAAGAGACCCTGGGCCTAGATCTCAGTTTCCAAGGGCAACTCTAATGCGTGGCCTCCTAAAATCCCTACACAATTCATGTCAATACTTCACTGAGGTCAGTTCCAGAACTCAGTCTCTAAGATGAATCAAACCCGAGTTAAAGCCCAGGTGGACCCAGTCTTCTCTTCCAACAGCCAAATAAATGACCACAATTAAATCCAAAACACTCCCACATTGCCCTCATCTTCTTCCATATAGACACTCATCATTACCTCTGGCTGGAGGTTTCCATGAGGGGTAAAGCACAAGACAGAGTCTGAAATAATCTCCCTTGCCCTCATTTGCCTAAAGTCAGTGTGACCTGGACACCCTTCCTGTAAACAAGGAGTGATTTAATAGGCCTGCCACTAATACTGCTCTGCTTCTCCAATTTGAGGCCTACTGACTGTCAGGTATAGATTCTTTATGTGATTTGGATTCATTAGAAAACCCAAGCACCTATGGGCTAGCCTCTGCAGGGCTTTGAAAAACTTGACTAATTCAAAGGATCCCCAAATTCACTTGATGGAGGTCAGGAACCTAACAGAGAAAGGCAATAAACTTCATCTAAAATGACTGATTTTTTAGACATTTTGGTTTTGGATGCACACACGGGATCTTTCTTAAGATCCATTAGGCACTGAATATCTAAGACACAGCCTCACACATGGCCAAGAGGCTGATTCACACACATATCTCTCAAAGCATTTTAGCAAACAGCCACAGGTGATGCCCATTCATTTCCATTTGAAAACTGTTTTCTTCAGGATTCACAAAGGGGTGGCCTGAGGCAAAGACCTTCCTGACATTCAGGGCAACAGAGGAATAGGGATGCAAAAGGCCCAAAGCAGGTTTTCTCCACTGAGACTTTCCTTGTCACACTGATATCTGAGTTTTCTGAGATGCTCCCTTTCTTTTCAGCTATAGAATACATGGCCATGTGACAGAGGTTGGAGGTAGTACATAACTTGGACAAAAAACCATGAGCCTACTCTGGAGAGTGGCCAGATTCAGAAAGAAAACAGGAACTTAGGAAGATAGTACATGTTGCCCATTGATAAGGGAAGTCACAGTCCATTCATAAATTAGGCAGGATAAATGCTGGAATTCTTTCTACTAGACAGGACACATCCATAGATGAATTCTCTTTTCTAATGAATACAACCACGGACACAGAGAGTTACACAGACATAGAAACTCGCATTGTCAAAGGAATTACTAGACACAGTCCACTCCAAACCCAACAAACTGCCTTTCCTACTTATTCTCAGAACATGAGAAAAACCACAAACTCACTCCCACACCCACAAAGACACCTCCTTCCCCCAAGTAATTCTGTGACTATCCTGAGTGTCGTTTGACTGGTAGGCCATACTATGTTCCCCCAAATGGACTGTCCTGTCTCAGATATGGTCTCCTTGGCCAAATCTGTGACGTTGTCAGGAGCCAGAAGTGGGCAAGTACCTTTTTCTTAAGAAAGGCCCCTCTACAAAGCTCTCCTGGCATTTGGCCATCCTCACATCAGTAGGTTCCAGGAAACACTGACTCTGTCCTTGGTAAATCCAAACAAGTGACCTCACTGGGACTTGGACTGGGACTGGGACTGGCTCTGGTTGCCTGGCTTCTGCATCACAAGTTCAGAGAGTTCCATCACCAAGGAAGAGAGGTGAGATCACTTACTTCAGGTAGTGAATGAGGACACTGCCTTGGCAATCACTTTGTCCTAACAGTTGCTTCCTTGGGTCTCATGAGATAGAGGCTGCCCCTACTTCCTGTGACACTTTCACAAGTTAGAATGGTGAATCAACCATAGGCACCCAGGAACAGCTCTTCACACAGGCCTGGTATGGTCCATTTTCTCGACATTGAGAACAGAGAGGCTCATTAAGATACAACCCTTCATCCTGACCAGGTTGTTTGCAATGGAAGATGAGTTTTGCTCTTTAAGGTCCTTCATAGCTGTTTATATCTTCTCCAGGAATCACATCTGCATGGACCTTTTAGGTTTTCAGCATATGGAAGATCCCCTACATTCCTGTATTGTAAGACCAACACTGTCCCTGGTCTTTTGTTAAGTGAGATTGTGGGAACAGTGTATGTTTAGGGTTTAATGACATGTTTGATTTGGGTTAAGAATCATTCTGCTAGATGAATAATGGTATTGGGAACCTGTGACATTTATTAAAACATAGAGATAAAATATAAGTATGAAAACAGAAATCTAGGTAAGATTTGAAGCTCAGAAGGACATTGAGCTGTTGATTGTGATACTTAGCTTTGAATTATGTTCCGCATATATGTCTCAGATAAATCGATAATCAATGGCATAGGACCTTGTACCTTGGATGATTGAATGGAAAAGAGAACTTCCACTCAAACAGGGAAACTCAGTAAGATTAGGAAGATAGTCAGTAGCTTTCAGAAGAAGAGTGAGTACAGGATTTGGACCAAAAATTCTTTATCAATAGGGTTTCGGTTAGAGAGTGAAAGTAAATATCATCACATGTGAAGAGTCACTCACATGGTGAACTGGGGAAAATATTTAGGAAAGCAGACATCAATAGAGACATTAGGAAATCAGGCAAAGTATAAAGTGAGTGATAGGATTAGACATTATTAACTGCATTTAGGTTGAATATATAATCTTAGGAAGAAACAAATACGTAGTCACCAATAGGATTGATATTTGAGACTATTAGGCAACCTGGACCTGGATGTTTTTAGTAATCCATGTTCAGTTTCCATTTAGGCTTTGGTAAAATCATAAGTGTGACTTTTGCTTTTTGTGTCCAGAATATTACTGTGATACAATGTATATGTAGATAAGGTGACCTGAGTATTTCTTCCACCATTTCAGGGAGCAATATTTTGAAGAAGTATAAATTAGTATTCGGGGTACAAACAGGTGTACTCTTTGTCTTTGAATATGGAGAATATGCATGTATAGACCATACTGTGAATAAATAATATAACTGGTTCCAACTTTAAATAATGGATTGAATTGAAATGTAAAAATATACAGGAAATCTTATATTGATATACAACCATTCATTCCAACCCGTTTTACATCTAATGGTAATATGAGGATTATGGTTTATCATGAAGAGTGTGTGAGTTTTGCTTCAAATTGATTATGGAAATTGAAAATAATTTGTTTGGAAAAAAGTCTCATAAAAAGACCAGTCAAGAAACCTGGAGAAATACATGTGTTCTGAAGCAGGAAGTGACTGAAAGTGAAACAAATGCCTATAAATTTGCGAACTTGTAGATGAAATATATATCCTATGATGTGCATTAACTGAAGGAGTAGTAATGTGCCAGTGTTGAGTAAAAATGAACGTCAAAATAAACATCATGTCCCATAGGAATCTTCTTGCATTGATGTTAAACTGAGTCAGTTAATTTAGAAATATTAGGATTTGAATGCACCATTCACTGAAGTTAGTTTTCAGACCTAAGAAACAAATATGTATTTCAGGTAGATGAATATTTCTGAGAATAATCTAGTGAAAATTTGATTATAACTCCACATACATGAACATGAATGAATTTTGGGACTGTACATAAGACACATCTATTTCATATTTTGAAATATATGGAGAGTGTGTATATATATATATATATATATATATATATATATATACACACACACACACACACACACACACACACAACAGACATTAAAAAGTAGCAATACATATGCCAATTGAAATTCTTCATGAAATATATATCATCCACAGATCCAAAATTCTTCATTTTACTGAGCGTGGATTTATGTGTAATATTGTTCAACTAGGAAGCTCACCAATAGCTTAAATTTTCAGTTCCAACAGCGTTTAGGAGGAGTGATCTCTTCTCATAATTTGTATCTGCCAAGTCAGCAGCCTCACAAAAATGTACGTGTGATACCAGGTAGGATTCTATATGTGCATATAAAAAAATATGTGCTGAATATGCTACAGAGAAAGGGAGACAGGAATTCACATATTTGTCAACTTTAAAACACATTGAGAGAGGGAGGGGCAGATCTGCCAATCGCTCCTTCAAGGTAGGCGGACCTGCGACCCACCGGCTGAACAGGACCAGGGCCCGCCACCGTGGAAGACACATCGCCCTGGTTGGGGGAGGGGCAATGCCGCCGGGCCTGCAAGGTAGGCAGACCTGTGACCCACAGCAGGACAGGCCCAGCAATCTGCGGAGGGGCAGAGACGCCCTCCGCGCCTGCAAGGTAGGTGGACCTGCGACCACCGACAGCCCAGGCCTATGGCCCGCCAGCATGGTAGACACATCGTCCCGGTTGGGGGAGGGGCAGAGCAGCCACACGCGCCTGCAAGGTAGACAGACCTGCAAGGGACAGACAAAACAGACCCAGTGGCCCGCAGATGGTCAAAGCTGCCGCCCACGCCTGCAAAGTAGCCCGACTTGCGACCCACTGGCAGAACAGGCCCAGTGCCTGCAGAGGGGCAGAGCTGCTGCTCGCACCTTCAAGGTAGGCGGACCAGCTACCGACTGACAGAACAGGCCCAGCAGCCTGCTGGTGTGGTAGGCACATTGTCCCAATTGTAGGAGGGGCAGAGCCACCACCCGTGCCTGCGAGAGAGACTTTGAAACTATACAAGCAATAAAAATATATAGGGGAAAAATTCAATAACACAACAGTTTCACCAAGCAGAAAGAAACATGAACAGAATGAAAAGACAAGGAAAGAATGGACCATAAGCAATGCAGGTAAAGTCAACTTTAGAAGAGGTAATATCTGCAGCAGATGGAATGTCAGATAAAGAACTCAGGATATACATGCTTCAGATGATCTGGAGTCTCAAGGAAGACATTAGAGAGCAAAATCAGACAATGAAAGATCACCTTGATAATGAATTACATAAAAAAATCCAAGAAGCATAATATCAACTATCCAGGGAGAAAAAGATTATAAAATCAAACAAACAGATATCCTAGGAATGCAGGAATCAATAAACCAACTTAAAAACTCAATTGAGAATACTAACAGCAGAGTAGAACACTTAGAAGATAGAACATCAGACAATGAAGACAAATTATTTCAACTTGAAAAGAACACAGACAGCTCAGGAAGACTTTTAAGAAACCATGAGCAGAACATCCAAGAAATATGGGATAACATAAAAAGACCAAACTTAAGAGTCATTGGGATACAGGAAGGTATAGAGGTCCAAACAAAAGGAATGAGCAATATATTCAATGAAATAAAAGAGAAAACTTCCCAGACTTGTAGAATGAGACAGAATCGCAAATCCTAGAAGCTTACAGGATGCCAAATGTGCAAAATTATAAGAGATCCACACCTAGACATATTATAACGAAGATGCCCAACATACAGAAAAAGGAGAGAATTTTAAAAGCTACAAGATAAAGGAAGCAGATTATATTTAGTGGTAAACCAATCAGGATAACAGCTGATCTTTCAACACAGACTCTGAAAGCTAGAAGATCCTGCAATAACATTTTTCAAACACTGAAAGTAAATGGGTTCCATCCAAGAATTGTGTATCTAGCGAAATTAAGCTTCAGGATAGAAGATGAAATTAAAACTTTCCACGATAACAAAAGTTAAAAGAATTTGCAGCTAGAAAACGATTTCTTCAAAACATCCTTGGCAAAACACTACAGGAAGAGGAAATGGAAAATAACAATGAAAACCAACAGTGGGAGGTAGGACAGTAAAGGGGGGAAAATAATCAAGGAGGAAAAAAACCATGTTTAGTAACATAAATATACAAATATGGCTGGAAGAACAACCCATATCTCAATAATAACCCTAAATGTTAATGGCTTAAACTCACCAATTAAGATACACAGGCTAGTAGAATGGATCACAAAACAAGACCCAACAGTATGCTGCCTACTGGAGACACATTTGTTAGGAAAAGATATACATAGACTGAAGGTGAAAAGTTGGGAAAAATCATATCACCCATATGGACTTCGGAAACAAGCAGAAGTGTCCATACTCATATCAAATAAAATAGATTTCAAGCTAAAGTTAATCAAAAGGGATAAAGAGCAACACTACATACTTCTCAAGGAAACCATACACCAACAAGACATAACAATCATAAATATATATGCCCCAAACATTGGTGCAGCTATGTTCATTAAACAAATTCTTCTCAAGTTCAAGAGTCTAATAGACCACCATACAATACTCATGGGAGACTCAAACACACCTCTCTCACTACTGGACTGATCTTCCAAACAAAAGTTGAATAATGAAACTATAGAACTCAATAACACAATTAATAACCCAGACTTATGTTATATATAGAATATACCACCCAACATCAAGCAGCTACACTTTTTTCTCAGCAGCACATGGATACTTCTCAAAAAATAAATCATATATTATGTCACAGAGCAACTCTTAGACAATATAAAGGAGTAGATATAATACCAGGCATCTTATCTGATCATAATGAAATGAAACTGAAAATCAACGATAAAAGAAAGAAGGAAAAATCATGTAACACTTGGAGAATGAAAAATAAGTTACTGAATGATCAATGGGTTATAGAAGACACCAAGGAGGAAATTAAAAAATTCTTAGAGATAAATGAAAACACAGACATAACATATCGGAATCTATGGGACACATTGAAAGCAGTTCTAAGAACAAAATTCATTGCTTAGATTTCATTCCTTAAAAAAAGGAAAAAAAAAAAACGACAAATAAATGATCTCATACTTCATCTCAGAATCCTAGAAAAAGAAGAGCAAAACAACAGCAAAATAAGTAGAAGGCAAGAAATAATTAAAATTAGAGCTGAAATTAATGAAATCGAAACAAAAGAAACAATTGAAAAAATTGACAAAACTAAAAGATGGTTCTTTGAAAAAATAAATCAAAACGACAGACCCTTAGCCAAGCTAACAAAGAAAAGAAGAGGGAGAACTCAGTATCACAACAGATAGTTCAGAAATACAGAAGATCATCCGAAATTATTTTGAATTCTTATTTTTCAATAAAATAGAAGATAGTGAAGGCATCGATAAATTTCTCAGTCATATAATCTGCCCAGATTTAGTCAGGAGGATATAGGCAACCTAAACAGACCCATAACAATTGAGGAAATAGAATAAACCATCAAAAGACTACCAACTAAGAAAAGCCCAGGACCAGATGGGTATACAGCAGAGTTTTACAAAACCTTTAAAGAGGAACTAATACCAATACTTTTCAAGCTATTTCAGGAAAAATGCAAAAATCCTCAATAAAATTGTGGCGAATCGGATACAGAAACATATTAAAAAAATTGTGCACCATGATCAAGTAGGATTCATCCCTGGGATGCAAGGCTGCTTCATTATACAGAAATCAATAAATGTTATTCATCACATAAATAGTCTCGATAGATGCAGAAAAAGCATTTGACAATGTTCAGCATCCCTTTATGTTCAAAACTCTGGAAAAACTAGGGATAACAGGAACATACCTCAATAATGTAAAAGCAATCTATGCTAAGTCTCAGGCTAGCATCATTCTGAATGGAGAAAAATTGAAGGTATTCCCTCTAAAATCTGGAAGAAGATAGGGATGCCCTCTCTCACTACTTCTGTTCAACATAGTTCTCGAAACACTGGCCAGAGCAAATAGAGAGATTAAAGAAATCAAAGGCATAAAAATAGGAAAAGAAGAACGTAAATTATCACTATTTGCAGATGACATGATTCTATACTTAGCAGACCCAGCAAGGTATACAAAGAAACTATTAGAAGTAATAAATGAATTCACCAAAGTGGCAGGATATAAAATCAATATGCATAAATCAAAGGCATTCCTGTATATCAGCAACAAATCCTCTGAAATAGAAATGAGGACAACAACTCCATTCAAAATATCCACACACACAAAAAAAAAATACTTGGGAATCAACCTAACAAAAAAGGTGAAAGACTTATAAAATGAAAACTACAGAACCCTAAAGAGAGAAATAGAAGAAGATCTTAGAAGATGGAAAAATATACTATGTTCATGGATAGGCAGAACTAACATCATCAAAATGGTAATATAACCAAAAGTTCTCTATATGTTAAATGCAATGCCAATCGGGTCTAAAAGCATGCAATGGAGGAAGGATAGCATCTTCAACAAATGGTTCTGGGAAAACTGGAAATTCATATGCAACAAAATGAAACTGAATCCATTTCTCTCGCCATGCACAAAAGTTAACTCAAAATGGATCAAGGAGCTTGATATCAAATCAGAGACACGGCATCTGATACAAGAAAAAGTTGGCTATGATCTACATACTGTGGGGTTGGGCTCCAAATTCCTCAATAGGACACCATTAGCACACGAGTTAATACCTAGAATCAACAAATGGGACTTACTCAAACTAAAAAGTTTTTTCTCATCAAAAGAAACAATAAGAGAGGTAAATAAGTAGTCTACATCCTGGGAACAAATCTTTACTCCTCACACTTCAGATAGAGCCCTAATATCCAGAGTATACAAAGAACTCAAAAAATTAAACAATAAGAAGACGAATAACCCAATCAACAAATGGTCCAAGGACCTGAACATACACTTCTCAGATGAGGACATACAATCAATCAATAAGTACATGAGAAAATGCTCACCATCTATTGCAGTCAGAAAAATGGAAAACAAACCCTCCCTAAGATATCATCTCACTCCAGTATGATTGGCAGCCATTATGAAGTCAAACAACAAGTGCTGGCGAGGATGTGGGGAAAAGGGTACACCTGTACATTGCTGGTGGGACTGCAAATTGGTGCAGCCAATTTGGAAAGAAGTATGGAGATTTCTTGGAAGCTAGGAATGGAACCACCATTTGACCCAGCTATTCCCCTTCTCGGTCTATTCCCTAAGACCTAAAATGTGCATGCTGCAGGGACACTGCTACATTGATGTTCATAACAGCACAATTCAAAATAGTAAGAGTGTGGAACCAACCTAGATGCCCTTCAATAGATGAATGGAAAAAAAAATGTGGCATTTATACACAATGGAGTAATACTCTGCATTAAAAAATGTCAAAATCATAGAATTTGCAGGGAAATAGATGGCATTAGAACAGATTATCCTAAGTGAAGCTAGCCAATCCCTAAAAAAACAAATGCCAATAGTTTTCTTTGATATAAGGAGAGTAACTTAGAACAGATTTGGGAGGAAGAGCATGAGAAGAAGATTAAGATTAAACAGGGGTGACAGGTAGAAGAGAAAAGGAAAGAGAAGGGAAATTGCATGGAAATGGAAGGAGACCCTCATGGTTATACAAAATTACATACAAGAGGAAGTGAGGGAAAAGGGGGGAAAAAACCAAGGGGGAGAAATGAATTACAGTAGATGGGGTAGAGAGAGAAGATGGGAGAAGAGGGGATGGGGGATTGTAGAGGATAGGAAAGACAGCAGACTACAACAGACACTAGTATTCAAAATACGTAAAACAGTGGATGTGTAACAGATGTGATGCTGAAACCTGTATACGGAGTAAAAATGGGAGTTCATAACCCACTTGAATCAAAGTGTGAAATATGATATGTCAAGAAATAGGTAAATTTTGAACAACCAACAATAAAAATTAAAGGAAAAAAAACACATAGAGAACTATTTCATTGAAAAATGGACTAGACATATAACACCTACGCTTTATCATGCAAAAGGCAAGTCCAACTATACACCATGCCTCCTCTGAACGGCTTGTATTTCTATTCTGTTTGTGTTATTATTCTCCATCATAGTAGGATTAGTTTTCAGAGTCTAGTAGGGTATGGGTTAGTGTCAGGGATTCAGTATTTTGAATGGAAAAAAGGAAAATGAATCCAATGTGTATGCAAATATGGGCTACACAATAAATTACCCACTCTCATCCAGAACAATGGCTTCACATTACCTTCGCCCCAAATAAGACACAATTAGAGGAGAAGAGTTAGAAAATCTGTGAATATATATCTGGAATGGAAAATGCAAAGGAGTTCACAACCTTGGATGTGGTAGAGGAGTTTCCAAATGTAAGGGACAAGGTAAACACTCCACAAACTTGGAGCTCTGCTGGCCTAAAGACTTCTTAAGAAACTGCCTCTGAGGTTGGGAACTCAAAATATATGTTGTTGTCAGGAGCTTTAGCTTTCTTTCTAGTGAGACCATCAGAGCTGGGTCTACATCTATGAGACCTGGAGGACGTGGTTTCTTATTTTCCAATGAACACTAGGCTACAGTACTGAATTATCTCTATGTAGGTAAACTGTGACCACTGGGGTCTAAGAGTCTCCCCGTGTGGACTGTGAGGGCATTTGGTCATTCTCCACTTTTCGTGGTGTTTCTTGCTGCTGCACTGGGAGTTTGGTATTTTCTTCACGAAATACAAGGAGTTGAACTGGAACACAGTGCTGGAGGGAGTACTGTCATGTGTAGTGGGTCATGGTCTGCAGGAGAATGCACCAACCAGGCTTCTAGCCCACATAGATTGTCCCCTTGTCCATAGCAACCTGATTCTGAACATTGCCCTAAAAATTCTCCATATACCAATATGCATTTACATATAAGAATTTCCTGGCTGCACCACGTCAGTCACATGCCATTTGGAAGCAATGGTAGATCCACATGGCCCCACCACGGATGTTTTATCACAAACATGCACACCACAGCTTGCGCCTACAATTGAGGAGTATTCAACTTACTGGCATCTCTGTTCTACACCAATTTAATGAACCTCAGTCAATTAGGGCACTTTCTGGTACACTCATGATCAGCAACAGGGCATACAAAGGTTCTCCAGTGTCACCTGGTCATAGGAATTTCAAAAATTTCATGGTATTTATCTAGCCATTTTTCAAGGTGGAAGTTGGAGGCACTGTAGGTTTCAATTCATTTAGGAACCATTAAATTGTGAGGAAGCTCATTTCAATGAAATCTCTGGAGGACACTCACAGGCAAGTCTTCCCAAAGAGTCGCCAAAAGGTCACATGAAGCCAGGCCCATTGAGGTCTACAGTGTGAGGTCTATGTGTGTTTTGACTATGGCTGCCAAGTCTTTCAGAATAAAATCTTGTGATATCCTGGGTGAGATTCCCAGTGCTCTGTGGAAAGCCACCCTCGGCCTAGGTCTTAGTTTCCAAGGGCGAGTCTCATGTGTGGCCTCCTAAAAACTCAACACAATTCATGCCAATACTTCTCTGAGTTCAGTTCCATAACTCAGTCTCTAAGGGGAATCAGACCAGATTTCAAGTCCTGGTTGACCTACTCATCTCTTCCAACCCCAACACAAATGACCAAAATTAAACCAAAACATTCCCACATGACCCTCATCTTATTGCATATAGACACTCATCTTAACCTCTGCCTGGAAGTTTCCATGAAGGACACAGCCCAAGACAGTGTCCAAAATAGGCTTCCTTGCCCCTTATTTTCCTAATGTCAGGGTGGCCTGGACACCCTTCCTGTGACCCAGGAGTGATCAAATAGGCCTGCCGTAATACTGCTGTGCTTCTCCAATTTGAGGCCTACTGACAGTGGGGTTTAGAATCTTTATGTGAATTGGAGTCATGAGAAAACACAAGCACCTCTGGGCTAGCATGTGCAGGGCTTTGAAGAAATCATTTGACCCAAAGGATCCCTATTCTCACTTGATGGAGGTCAGGAACCTTACAGTGGAAGGCAAGAGACTTTATGCTCAATGACTCCTCTTTTGGGCAATTCGGTTTTGGATTCACACATGGGATCTTTCTTTATATCGATCAGGTGCTAAGAATCTAAGCCAAAGCCTCACACTGGGCCAAGAGGCTGATTCAGACACACCCCTTTCTAAAGCCATTAGGCAAAGAGCCACAGGTGAGGCACATTCATTTCCATTTGAAAAATGTTTTCTTCCAGCTTCACAAAGGGGTGGCCTGAGGCAAAGAAATTCCTGAAATACAGGGAAATAGAACAAAAGGTAAGCAAAAGGCCCAAAGCACGGTTTTTCCACTGAGACTTTACTGGTCACACTGATATCTGAGTTTTCTTAGTTGCTCGCCATTCCCTTCAGCTATCCAGTACATGGCCATGTCACAGAGCTTGAAGGTGGTACTTCGCTTGGACACAAAACCATGAGCCTATTCTGGAGAGTGGCCAGAATTCAAAAATAAAACCAGACCTTAGGAAAATAGCAGGTGTTGCCCATCGATAAGGGAAGCCACAGTGCATTCATATATTCGGCTGGATGAATGCTGGGAAGCTTTCTACCAGACAGGACACATCCATTCATGCATTCTCTTTTCTAATGTTTACAACCACGGACCCAATGGGATACACAGACATAGAAACACTTGCCTTATCAAATCACTTATTAGAAACAGTTCACTCCAAACCAAACAAACCGCCATTCCTACCTATTCTGAGAACATGAGACAAAAGCACAAACACACACCCACACCCACAAAGCACCTTCTTCCCCCAAGTAGGTCTCTGACTATCCGGAGTGTCCTCTGACTATTGGGCCATACTATGTTCCCCTGAAATTGCCTGCCCTGTTTCAGATCTGGTTTCCTTGGCCAACTCTGTAAAGTTGTCAGGAGGCAGCGGTGATCCACTACCTGCTTTCTCAGGAAAGGCCACTCTTCAGAGCTTTCCTGGCTTTTGGCCATCCTCATATCAGTAGGTACCAACAAAGACTGATTCTGTCCTTGGTAAATCCAAAGAAGTGAGACCACTGCTACTGGGACTGGAATGGGATTTGGGTGCCTGGCTTCCTTGATCCCAAGTTCAGAGAGTTCTATCACCAAGGATGTGAGGTGAGGTCTGAGGTCACTTCCTTCAGGAACTGAATGAGCTCACACCCTTGGCAACCACTTTGTCCTAACAGTTGCTTACAAGGGTCCCCTGAAATGAAGGCTGCCCCTACTTTCTGTGACAGTTTCACAAGTTAGAATGGTATATTAACCATAGGCAACCGGGAACAGCTCTCCACACAGCCTGGTTTGGTCCTTCTTCTCTACATTAAGAAGAGAGAGGATGATTCAGAAATATCCCTTCATCCTGACCAGGTTGTTTGCAAGAGAAGATGACTTTTGCTCACTCAGTTCCTTCATAGCTGCCTACAACTTCTCCAGGGATCATTTTTGCATGTACCTTTGAGTTTCTCAGCAATAGGAAGTTCCCCTACATTCCTGTATTGTAAGACCTACTCTGTCCCTACTCTTCTGTAAAGTTAGATTGAGGGAACAGTGTATGGTTAGGGTTAATAACAGGTTCAATTTGCATTAGGAATCATTCTGCTGGATGAATAATGGTATTGAAAACCTACGATATTTACAAGAATATATAGGTGAAAATTAAGTATGAAAACAGAAATCTAGGTAAGATTTGAAGCCCAGAAGAGCATTGGGACCTTGATTGTGATACTGAGTTTTGATTTATTTTCTGCACAGATGTCTCAGATACATCAATATACAATGGCAAAGGTCCGTGTATTTTGGATGATTGATTGTCAAAGAGAACTTCCAGTCAAAAAGGGATAATCAGTAGGATTAGGAAGATAGTCGGTAGGTTTACAAAGGAGAGTGAGCATAGGATTTGGACCAAAAGTTCTTTAGCTATAGGGTTTTGGGTATAGAGTGAATGTAAATGTCACCACATGTGAAGAGTCAGTCACAATGATGAACTGGGGAAAATATGTAGGAAAGCAGATATCAATAGAGACATTAGGAAATCTGGCAAAGTGTAGTCCGTAGTGAAAGGTTAATAAAATAGGTACTTATCACTTCCTCTTTTCTGTATGCTTAATAAAACACTGTTGAAATCTTGAGAAATGTTTGCTAGTCTTGTTCCCAGAATGTGCTGTCCTCAGCTGCCAAACTGCAGAAAGTAATTCCTCACCCGTTTGCCCACAAACAGCTCACTTGCCCGGACCCATCAATAAACATCCTGCCCTGCCCTCTCCAAGGAAAGTATATAAGCTCTGCTTAAGCTGTTCTCAGGGCTCTCTGCTCTATTCAAGTGAACTCTGAGCCCCAGCATGCTGGACCCATAATAAACCCTTTGCTTTTGCATGAGACAGTCTCTTGGTGGTTTCTTCCCCGGACGCTCTCCCGACCTTTACATATGGAGGTTCCACTGAGATCCAGCAGCGGCAGATGAGAGACCCCAACGGGCTCCTCTCAGGGTATGTAAGGTGCCTCTTTCTAGTTTCAGGTTTCAGGTTAGGGCTTGGCAAATGGCTGTTGATGAAGAGTGTGAGCTCTTTCCGACGGTGGCTGAGAGACATGTCATAGAGCCACAGGCTACGTCACTGGGGGACTCCCCAGAGGACTCGGGAAATCGAGGAACAATAGTCTCCTCGACTCAGTGATATTTTGTTTCAGATTCGGTATTGCCAGCCCATCGGGTTTTGCCGGCTACTCAGTCCTGGTCTCAGTGCTGGATGTCCATTGCCTGTCTTTATTGTATTGTCTTGTCTGTGTCGTGTGTCGTTGCTTTTACTGATTGTTTATCTTTCATTATGGGATAGAGCACTTCAATGCCTCTTTTGCTGACCCTTGATCATTGCACCAAAGTCCGCTTAAGGGCTCAGAATCTTTCTTTTTCAGTTAAACGCTGGACCTGGCAGACTCTCTGTGCCTCAGAATGGCCCACCTTTGGATTCAGATGGCCCCTAGAAGGATCTTTCTACTTCCCACTAATTTAAAAAGTCAGAGATATTGACTTTCAGCCAGCGCCACATAGACATCAGGATCAAGAGACATATATCTTAACTTTGCAGGACCTCTGCAATTCTCCTCCTCCATGTGTGAAGCTTTTCCTTGCCCCTGCCCCCGCTCCTACTCTTTCCATCATGCTCTCTCAAACCTTCTGCTTCTCCTCCTCCTTCAACCTCTGTTCCCCCTGAGTCACAAGATTTTACTCTACTGGACTCTCGTCCTACTACTTATTCCCTGCCCTCGTCCCCCAACCCCCAACACCCTCTAAGTAATTCCCCTGCTGCTGTCTCAGCCTCTCCGCCATTGGAGGAAGCTAAGCGAGCCCAGCGCACTCCAGATAACTCCCCTGCGGAAAACACAGCCCCTCCTTTCCTGGAGGTTGCTGGCCCGGCTAAAGGAATTTCCTGGCGTTGAATGATTGAAATCCCTGGAACTCACGTGATGCTCCCTCTCCATTTCTAAGGAACAATGATTGATGACAACCATGGGGGAAAAATGCAAGCCTACCAGTATTTACCTTTCTCCTTTTCAGACCTAAATAACTGGAAAAATAACAATCCCCCTTTTACCGAGGACCCCACCTGGGTCTCAGGTGTGGTTGAGTCATTGATGTTTTCACACCAGCCTACTTGGGATGACTGCCAACAACTCCTAGGGACTCTCTTCATGACAGAGGAACAAAAGAGAATCTTCCTGGATTCTAGAAAAAAATATTCTCGGACCAGATGGGTGACCGACAAAACTTCCCAACATATGCAAAGCCGCCTTTCCCTTGCACCGACCCAACTGGGACCCCAAAACCTGTGAAGGTAATGAGCATCCTTCCTCTTATTGCCGGGTTCTAATAGTGGGTATCTTAGTGGCCGCTAGGCGACCAACTATTTTGGCCAAGGTAAGAGAGATTATTCAAGGGACTGATGAATGTCCCTCCATGTTCCTACAGAGAATTATGGAGGCATATAGGAGATTTAATCCTTTCGATCCTCAGGGAGAGAATCAAAAGGCATCTGTCATGGTGGCCTTTATTGGGCAAGCTGTTCTGGATATTAAAGACAGTTACAATGCTTAGATGGATTACAAGATATGACTTTGAGAGGTTTAGTCAGAGAAGCCAAGAAGGTATACTATAAGAGAGAAACTGAGGAAGACTAGGGAGCAAAGGGAGGATAAAAGAAACAAAAGACAGACTAAGGCATTGACTAAGATCCTGGTCACAACAACAAATAGACCAGAAATTAAGAAACATGGAGACAGGAAGGGACACCGGGGCCCACACAAGAGGCCACCCCTGGCCTCAATTCAATGTGCCTACTCTAAAAAAAGGACACTGGGCTAAAGAGTGCCCTAGAAAGAGACAGCCAGGCCAGCTGGACATTCTGACTCTGTAGGATTACTAAGAAAGTCGGGGCTCAGATCCTCTCCCCGAGCTCAGGGTAACTTTTGAAGTGGAGGGGACCCCAGTATACTTTGAAGTGGATACAGGGGCAAGATATTCTGCCTTTAAGGCCCCATTGGAACCTCTATCAAATAAAAGGTCTCTAATTCAAGGGGCTAATGGCAGTAAATATCGGGCTTGGACAACTAAGAGGACCATGGACCAGGGGAAAGGAAAAATCCATCACTCATTCCTAGTAATCCCAGAATGCACGGCCCCATTGATTGGCAGAGATCTGCTCACAAAGCTCTGGGCCAAAATAACTTTTTACCCTGAAGGCCCCCAAGTGGAATTTCTAAATCCTTCAGTAAAAACTCCTATAATCACGGCTCTAACTATGTCAGTAGAAAATGTACATCAAATCACTCACCTTGGTTCAAAGAAACTGCATTCATTTCTGAAGGATCAAGAACAGAGTTTTCCATTAACCAACTCACAGTGAAAGGAAACAACTGAATGGATAACAAAAGCCTGTTGGGTCCATCAATTGGTTAATTCTTACCCTTCCAAGCTTCCTGCAGGAAAGCACCTACGAGGAACCAGACCAGGACAATTCTGGGAAGTGGACTTTACTGAAATTAAGCCAGCAAGGAATGGACTTAAATATCTCCTAGTCTTTGTAGATACATTTTCAGGATGGATTGAAGCCTTCCCCCCCAAAAAAAAAAGAAAAGAAAAAAAAAATGAAACAGCGCAAATGGTGGTCAAGACGATCCTGGAAGATATTTTTCCAAGGTACGGCCTGCCTAAAGTAATAGGGTCTGATAATGGACCGGCGTTCGTGGCCCAGGTAACTCAGAGGTTAGCAAGGACCCTGGGGATTAATTGGAAGTTACAATGTGTTTACAGACCCCCGAGTTCAGGACAGGTAGAAAGAATGAATAGAACCATTAAAGAGACCATAACGAAATTAAACTTAGAGACCGGCATAAAAGATTGAACTATGCTCCTGCTTTATGTACTGTTTCATGCAAGAAATACTCAATCTATTTCTTTGTGTAACCTCACACCCTGTGAAATTCTCTATGGTGTCCCTCCTCCAGTAAGGGACCTACCCCAACTCTAAGACCTAATGATTCCTTCCACACCCCCTTGCTTAACAGACTTAAAGCTCTTGAAAGAACTCAGGGATACCTGTGAAAACAGATGGCCACTGCCTACCAACCTGGGGATGAGGGGACTCTACAGCGATATCAAGTAGAGACTTCGTCTATGTAAGACGACATCTCGTGTCATCCCTGGAACTCCGCTGAAAAGGACCATACCAGGTGCTACTTATAACACCTACAGGGTAAAGGTAGTCAAAATCACTTCCTGGATCCCTACCTCTCATCTCAAGCCTGTGCCCTGTCCAGACTCTGGCTGGAAACTGGAAAAGACTGGAAACCCTTTCAAATTGTGGATTCGCTGTGTGGATAAGGCTATAGACTCTCCCCTTGACCACCAGTAGTCCTAACCCTCATAAGCCTGTTCAGCAGCGATGGCTGATCACAAATCCTACTGGAACGGAAGTATGGTCTATCTTGCATACAGCCCGCTTAGGGACCTGGTGGCCATCTCTCCAGCCAGATATTTGTCAGCTGCATATAGGTCTTCCCGATTGGGATATCCCTAATGAAGAGGATCCCACTAAAATTCCATTAAATTCCTTCCATACCATAGATAATGGAAACAAACATTATTGATGTAGGGACACGCGAGCCAGATGCTGGTTGGCTAGCCTAGATTACTATGTTTGCCCAGTGTACTATCAAAGCCACAAACAGTCAAGGCTGTGTGCGGGGAACTCCGACATCTTCTGTAAGTCATGGGGATGTGAGCATACAGGGACTGCCACATGGAACCCAAACTACTCATGAAATTCTCTACACAGCATTGGCCATATTACCAATTAGACAACCAAAACCGATGGCCCCCAGAGGGGTCTCTAGATCCTCAAATTCTGTGTGACCTTTTTAACTTCTGCAAGTGCTCAAAAGGGTGAAAGGAGATTCCTCTATGTGGAGGCCTTTTCTCTCCTTTGATCACATCGTGAACTATGCTTCTCCAATACATGCTCACCCTCAGCCTTCTGCTCTAGACTCTCTGTTGTCACTCCCACCTCATCAACTTGATTTCTCCCCTCCAATTACTATATTAAAAACCCAAACCTCCACCGTTTCTCAGACCATTGCCCCCTTGCTGAGGTAGCAGGTACTGAGGTAACCCTCCACTCACTCACTCCTCTCTTCTCCTGTCAGTGCCCACACTGGGTCCCACCAGGTCCTCTTACCAGCTAACCCAAAGCTCAAACCAGCTGAGAAGAGCCCTCAGACCCCTATCCAAGATGTAATGAAAATGGCCTTTAAAGTTGCTTTGCCATCACTGAAAACAGGTTACTAAGAATTTAAAGTCCCTTACAGGCTTTTTGGGATACTCACTCCCATCTCCCGCTCTGTTCTAACCGTTCTACTACTCATGTTTTTGTTGCTAGGAAGATCCCAAAACCCTTTTCCATTATTTTTTTACATCTCTCCTTCCTCATTCTCAGATCCAAAGAGCTGCTCTCAGCCCTGCATTCCCCGTCTTCCCCCTCTGTACCAGGCCCACAGGAAAGTCTTAACTGACCTTATCCAGAAGTTTTCACCATGGCTAACTTTAGGACTTTCAGCAAAAGAGTCCCTATAAAAGAGTTCAGTGTAGATAAACTTCCTCTTTTTGTGTTGCCCTGGTCTACCTGGCAACTGGCTGAAAAAAATCAGCACTCCTGAGCTAGACACACCCTTACTAGTTTTTCACAACATATGTGATCAAGGCTTCTGTCCTTTAGCTGGGGCTTCATGGAGATGGCTACATTGCTAAGATGAATAAGTTACAAACTGGGCTCCATGGAAACAGCTGGCAGGGGGAAAAAAAGGGAAAAAAAAAGCTCTCCCCCACCCAGGTGTCCTTGAAAATTTAACTTGCCCAGAACTGAGGAAAAATCAGAAACAAAAACTGCTCTTTGTGAACTTCTGCAGACTGTGAACTTCAGAGCCCCTTCCCTTACATGTTGGGTACAAAATTCTGAAACTACCTAAACTTGGGTTTCAGGGGATTAATTGATTACAACAGAAGCAAGGCCCTCTGAATCTGGTTGCAACCAAATGTGACTGTTTCCTTGTCTTTGGTGCTATCTTAGGTGCCTTGCCTTGTCCGTCCCTACAACAATATAATTCTATATACTTAAACGTTGTTTATGTTTTTATGAAATGGTCAACGGAAGTGATTAATTGTGTAATGGTGCAGATGTTTCCCAGAGTGCTCTATTATGACGCAGGTTCATTGGAAGATCAAATAGAGGGGCATACAACCCGGTTCAGTTGGGAACATATATCTCTCACCTTAGCCATTCTATTATGAATAGGAGTTGCTGCCTGGGTTCACACAGGAACCACTGCCCTGGTCCATGGGACACAACAAATGACCCAATTAGAAGAAGCAATAGATCAAAACTTAAAAATATTAGAAAATTCCATCACAACTTTGCAGGAATCTTTTACCTCTCTCTTTGAAGTTGTTTTACAGAAAAGTCGAGGTTTGGACCTCCATTTCATGAGAGAAGGGAGCCTTTGTGCTGCATTGAGGAAAGAATGTTTTTTTTTTTTTTTTTTTTTATGTCCACCATACTGGAGTTGTAACAAACCCTATGAGTAAATTAAAAAGATGCCTTGAAGAGCATCAAAGAGAGATAGAGACCCAAAATTGGTGGTTTGAGTCTTGGTTTACACAGTCCCCCTGGTTAACTACGTTTTAATCAACCCTGGCCGGTCCAATAATAATCCTCATTTTATTGCTTACTATAAAACCCTGTTTCTCAACCATGTAATTTCTTTTCTCCAAGCTCAAATTGGACAAGTTAAACTTATGTTAATACCCCACTAGCATACATAAAATGTGACACCCCCCAACAATCAATTTTATGATTAAAAGTAGCCAGAAGAAGAAGTGGGGAATGAAATGTTAATAAAATATGTACTTGTCACTTCCTGTTTTTCTGTATGCTTAACAAAACACTGTTGAAATGTTGAGAAATGTTTCCTAATCTTGTTCCCAGAATGTGCTGTCCCCAACTGCCAAACTGCAGAATGTACTCCCTCATGCGTTTACACACAAACCGCTAACTCGCCCTGACCCATCAATAAATTTCCCTCCCTGCCCTCTCCAAGAAAATTATATAAGTTCTGCTTAAGATGTTCTCAGGGCTCTCTGCTCTATTCAAGTGAGCTCTAAGCCCCAGCATTCTGGACCCCAAATAAACCCTTTCTGTTGCATGAGATAGTCTCTTGGTGGTCTCATCCTCTGACACTCACCCTACATTTACTTGGATGATTGAATGTAGATGAGAACATCCATTCAAAAGTGATAGTCGGTAAAATTAGAAAGATAGTCGGTAGGTTTAGGAAGAAGAGTGAGTATAAAATTTGGAACAAAAGTTCTTTAGCAATAGGGTTTCGGTTACAGAGTGAATGTAAATGTCAACACAAGTGAAGAGTCAGTCACAATGATGAATTGGAGAATATATGTTGGAATGCAGATATCAATACAGACATTACAAAATCAGGAAAAGTATAAAGTCAGTGATAGGATTAGACATTTTCAACAGGGTTGAGTTTGAATATATAATCTTAGGAAGAAACGAATATGTAGTCATCAATAGGATTGATATTTGAGAGCAATAGGCAAATTGGACATTGATGTTTTTAGTAATCCATGTTCACTTTCCATTTAGGCTTTGGTACAAATATAAGTTTGACCTTTGAATTTTGTGTCCAGAATATTACTGTGATAACATGTATATATAGATCGGGTGACATAAGTATTTCTTCCACCATTTTTGGGAGCAATATTTTGAAGACTTATAAATTAGTATTTGAGGTACAAACAGGTGTACCCGGTGTCTATGAATATAGAGATAATGCATGAATAGACCAACTGTGAATAAGTAATATAACTGGTTCCACTTTAAATGGTGGATTGAATTGATATCTGAAAATATAAAAAATCGTATATTGATATACAATCATTCATTCCAACAAGTTATACATCAATGTTAATATTAGGGTTATGGTTTATCATGAAGGGTGTGTGAGTTTTGCTTCAATGTGATTATAAAAATCGAAAATAATGTGTTTGTAAAAAAGAATCTTGAGAAGACCAGTCAAGAAATATGGAAGAATACATGTGTTCTAAAGTAGGAAGTGATTGAAAGTGAAAAAATGCCTATAATTTTGTGATCTTTTTGATGAAATATATATCCTATGATGTGCATAAACTGAAGAAATAGTAATGTACCAGTGTTGAATTAAAATGAACATCAAAATACACATCATGTTCCATATGAATCTTCTTGCATTGAGGTTAAACTGGGTCAGTTACTCTAGATATATTAGGATTTGTATGCAACATTAACTGAAGTTAGTTTTCAGTACTAAAAACAAAAAAGTATTTCAGGTGGATGAATATTTCTGAGAATAATATTTAGAAAAGATGATCATAAATCCACATACATGAATATGAATGAATTAAGGGAGTGTATATTAAGATACAAATATTTCATATTTTGAAAAATCTGGAGAATGTGTGTATATATATATATATATATATATATATATATACACACACACACACACACACGCACACACACATATATATACATACACACACACATTAAAATCTAGCAATATATATGCTATTCGAAATTCATCATGAAATATATATCATTCACAGATCTAAAAATATTCATTTTACTGAACATGGATTTATATATAATGTTGTAAAACTAGGAAGCTCACCCATTGGTTATATTTTCAGTTCCAACAGCGTTTAGGAGGAGTGATCTTCTCTCACAATTTGTATCTGCCAAGTCGTTCACCTCACAAGAATGTAGGTGTGTTACCAGGTAGGATTCTATATGTGTTTATTGCTGTTGCATTGGGAGTTTAGTAATTGCTTCATGGAATCCAAGGAGTTCAACTGGGACACAGTGCTGGAGCGAGTTCTCTCAGGCGTGGTGCGTTAGGGTATGCAGGAGAATGCACCAACCAGGCTTCTATCCCACATAACTTGCCCCCTTAAACATAGCAACCTGATTGTAAACATTGCCCTGAAACGTCACCATATAACAAGATGCCTTTGCATAGGAGGGTCTGCTGATTGCACCATGTCAGTCACAAGCCATTTGGAAGCCAATGGCAGATCCACATGGCCCCACCACAGATGTTTTTTCACACACCTGCCAACCACTACTCTAGGACAACTACTCAGCAGGCTCCAACTTATTTTCATGAAACCCAATCAATCAAGGCACTGTCTGGTACACTCATGATCAGCAACAGAATATCCAATGGTTCTCCAGTGCCACCTGGTCATGGGAAATTGAAAATTTTCATGGTATTTATCTAGCCATTTTTCACGGATGAAGTTGGATGCACTGTGGGTTTCAATTCATTCAGTAACCATTAAATGTTGAGGAAACTCATTTCAATGTAAGTTCTGGAGAATTCTCACAGGCAAGGCTTCCCAAAGAGTGGCCAAAAGGTCACATGAAGCCAGGGCCATTGAGGTCTAAAATGTGATGTCATTGTCTGTTTTGACTCTCAACAATGGCTTCCAAGTCTTTCAGAATAAAATCATGTGATATCCTGGTTGAGATCAGAGTGCCCTGTGGAAAGCTACCCTGGGCCTTCATCTCAGTTTCCAAGGATGACTCTCATGCGTGGCTTCCTCAAATCCCAACACAATTCATAGCAATACTTCTCTGTGGTGAGTTCCAGAACTCAGTCTCTAAGGGGAATCACACCAGAGTTCAAGCCCAGGTGGACCCAGTCATCTCTTCCAACTGCCACACAAATGACCACAATAAAACCGAAATTCTCCCACATGGTCCTCATCTTCTTCCATATTGACACTCATCATAACCTCTGGCTGGAGGTGTCCATGAGGGACGCAGCCCAAGACAGTGTCCAAAATAAGCTCTGTTGCTCCTCATTTGCCTAAATTCAGGGTGGCCTGGACACCCTTCCTTTGTACCAGGAGTGATCAAAAAGGCCTGCCTGTCATACTGCTTCACTTTTCCCATTTGAGGCCTATTGAGTGTCGCTTAAAGATACTTTATGTGAATTGGAGTGATGAGAAAACCTAAGCACCTACGGGATAGCCTCAGAAGGGCTTTGACGAACTCATCTGACCCAAATGATCCCTATTCTCACTTGATGGAATTCAGGAACCTTACAGAGGAAGGCAGAAGACTTCATTCACAATTACAGCTCTTTTTGCCATTTTTGATTTGGATGCACACATGGGATCTTTCTTTAGATCCATCAGGTGCTGAGAATCTAAGTCAAAGAATCACACTGGGCCAAGAGGCTGATTCAGACACAACTCTTTCCAAATCAATTAAGTAAAGAGCCAAAGGTGAAGCCTATTTATTTCCATTTGAAAACTATTTTCTTCAGGATTCACAAAGGGGTGGTGTGAGACAAAAACTTCCTGACTCTCAGGGCAACAGAACAATAGGCAAGCAAATGGCCCAAAGCAGGGTTTCTCCACTGAGACTTTCCTGGTCAACTGATATCTGAGTTTTCTCAGATGCTCGTCATTTCCTTCAGCTATCCAGAACATTGCCTTGTCACAGAGCTTGGGTGTGGTACATAACTTAGACACAAAACCATGAGCCTATTCTGGAGAGTGTCCAGAATTCTGGAGGAAAACAGCAACTTAAGAAGGTAGCAGGTATTGCCCATTGATAAGGCAATCCACAGTCCATTCATAAAATGGGCAGAATGAATGCTGGGAAGCTTTCTACTAGACAGGACATATCCATTGATGCATTCTCTTTTCTAATGTCTACAACCACGGACACAGTGTGATACACAGACCCAGAAACACTTGCCTTGTTAAACGACTTACTAAAAACAGTTCACTCCAAACCAAACAAACTGACTTTTCTTCCTATTCTCAGAACATGAGACAAAACCACAAAGCCACACCCACACCGACAATGACACCTTCTTCCCCCAAATAGGTATGAGACTATCCGGAGTATCCTCTGACTGGTGGGCCATATTATGTTCCCCCGAAATGTCCTGTCCTGTCTCAGATCTGGTCTCCTTGGCCAACTCTGTGAAGTTGTCAGGAGCCAGGAGTGAGCCACTACCTGCTTTTCCACGAAAAACCCCTCTTCCAAGCTTTCCAGGCATTTGGCTTCCTCACCTTAGTAGGTACCAAGAAAGACTGATTCTGTCCTTGGTAAATCCAAACAAGTGAGACCACTGGGACTGGGACTGGGACTGGATCTGGGTGCCTGGCGTCCTGGATCCCATGTTCAGAGAGTTCCATCAATAAGGAAGTGCTTTTAGGTCATTTCCTTCAGGAACTGAATGAGATCACTGCCTCGGCAACCACTTTGTCCTAGAAGTTTCTTCCAACGGTCCCATGAGAAGGAGGCTGCTCCTACTTCCTGTGACACTTTCACAAGTTAGAATGGTATATCAACCATAGGGAACCAGGAACAGCTCTCCACACAGTCTTGGTTTGGTCCATCTTCTCTACATTAAGATGAGAGAGGCTGATTCAGAAACATCCCTTCATCCTGACCAGGTTGTTTGCAATGGAAGATAACTTTTTCTCTCTCAGGTCCTTCATACCTGCCTACATCTTCTCCAGGGATCATTTCTGCATGGAGCTTTGAGGTTCTCAGCAGATGGAAGATCCACTACATTCCTGTATTGTAAGATCAACACTGTCCCTGCTCTTCTGTAAACATGTTATTAACACAAACAGTGTATGGTTAGTGTTAATAACATGTTCCATTTGGGTTAGGAATTATTCTGCTGCATGAATAATGGTATTGGAAACTTGTGATTATTTTAAGAATATAGAGATGAAATATATGTATGAAAAAAGAAATCTAAGTAAGATTTGAATCCCAGAAGGGCATTGGGCCCTTAATTGTGATACTTAGCGTTGAATTACATTCTGCACCGATGTCTCAGATAAATCAATATACAATAGCATAAGACCTTGTACCTTGAATGATTGAATGTAGAAGAGAACATCCAGTCAAAAAGGGATACTCGGTAGGATTAAGAAGATAGTTAGTATGTTTAGGAAGAAGAGTGAGTATAGGATTTGGAACAAAAGTTCTTTAGCAATAGGTTATTTATTAGGGTGTGAATGTAAATGTCAGCACATGTGAAGAGTCAGTCACAATGATGAACTGGGGAATATATGTAGGAAAGCAGATAGCAATAGAGACATAATGAAATCAGGCAAAGTATAAAGTGAGGGATAGGATTAGACATTTTCAATTGGGTTGAGTTTGAATATATAATTTTAAGAAGAAACACATATGTAGTCACCAATAGGATTGACATTGGAGAGCATTAGGGAACCTGGACATGGATGTTTTTAGTAATCCATGTTTTCTTTCCATTTGGGCTTTTATACAATCATAAGTGTGACCTTTGCATTTTGTGTCCAGAATATTTCTGTGATTAAATGTATATAAAGATCAGGTGACATGAGTCCACATCCACCATTTCAGGGAGCAATATTTTGAAAACGTATAAATTAGTATTGGGGGTACAAAGAGGTGTACACTGTGTCTATGAATATAGAGATAATGCATGAATAGACCATAGTGTGAATAAATAATATAACTGGTTCCACTTTAAATAATGGATAGAATTGATATCTGAAAAGATATAAGAAATCTTATATTGACATACAATCATTCATTCAAACCAGTTATACATCTAATGGTAATATCAGAGTGATAAGTAATATGAATGGTATGTGAGTTTTGCTTCAAAAGTGATTATGAAAATCAAAATTAATGTGTTTGGTATAAAATCTCATGAAAAGACCAGTCAAGAAACTTAGAGGAATACATGTGTTCTGAAGCAGGAAGTGATTGAAAGTGAAACAAATGCCTATAAATTTTTGAACTTGTGGATGAAATGATATATCCTATGATGTCCATAAACTGAAAAAATAATAATGTACCAATATTGAATAAAAATAAACTTCAAAATACACATCATGTCCCGTAGGATTCTACTTGCATTGATGTTAAACTGATTCAGTTACTGTAGAAATATTAGGATTTGTAAGCTCCATTCACTGAAGTTAGTTTTCAGTACTAGGAAATAAATATGTATTTCAGGCGGATGAATATTTCTGAGAATTATCTTGGGAAAAGTTGATTATAAACCACATATAGAAACATGAGTGAATTTAGGGAGTGTATAATAAGACATATATATTTCATATTTTGAAAAATCTGGACAGTATATATATATATATATATATATATATATATATATAGATAGATAGATAGATAGATAGATAGATAGACACACACAGACATTATAATGTAGCAATATAAATGCTAATCGAAATTCACCGTGTAATACATATCATCCACATATCCAAAAATATTCATTTTACTGAACATCGATTTATATATAATGTTGTTCATCTAGGAAATTCACCAATAGGTTTAATTTTCAGTTCCATCATTATTTAGGGGAAATTATATCTTATCACAATATGTATCTTTCAAAATCAGCGAGCTTACAAAAATGTACTTGTGATACCAGGTAGGATTCTAAATATGCATAAAAAATACATGTGATGAATAGGCTACAGAGAATGGGAGACAGAAATTTACATATGTGTTAACTTTAAAAACCCATGGAGAACTATTACAATGAAAAGTTTACTAGATTTATAACACATACCCTTGATAAAGCAGAAGGGAAGTCCAAGTATACACCATGCCTCCTATGAACGGCCTGTATTTCTATTCTGTTAGGTTTCTTGTTCTCCATCATATTAGGATTAGTAGTCAGAGTCTAGTAGGTTATGGGTTAATGTCAGGGATTCAGTATTTCAAATGGAATATATGAAAATGAATCTAATGTGTATGCAAATATGTGCTACACAAAAATCATCCCACTCTCATCCAGAACAATGCCTTGACATAACCTTCGCCCCAATTAAGACACAATTAGTGGAGAAGAGTTAGAATATATGTGAATACGTATGTGGAAATGAAAATGCTCAGGAGTTCACAGCCTTGGAGGCGGTGAGAAATTTCCAAAAGTATGGGATAGGGTAAATACTCCACAAATATGGAGTTCTGCTGGCCTAATGACTCTTTGAGAAACTGCCTTTGAAGTTGGGACCTTGTAATATATGTTGTTGTCAGGAGCTTCAGCTTCCTTTGTAGTGAGACAATCAAAGCTGGATCTGCATATATGTGACCTGAAGGACATAGTTTCTTATTTTCTAGTGAACATGAGACAGCAGTTCTGAATTCCCTCATTGTAGGTAAACTGTGGCCACTGGGAGCTAAGTGTCTCCTCGTGTGGACTGAGAAGCCATTTGGTCATCCTCCACTTTTCCTGGTGATTCTTACTGCTGCACTGGGAGTTTGGTATTGGCATCAGTAAATACCATGAGTTCAACGGGGACACAGTGCTGGAGGGAGTACTCTCACGTGTGGTGGGTCAGGGTGTGCAGGAGAATGCCCCAACCAGGCTTCTATTCAACAAAGCTTGCCTCCTTGTCTGCAGCAACCCAATTCTGAACATTGCCCTAAAACCTCTCAATGTAACAAGATGCCTTAACATATAAGGGTCTGCTGGCTGCACCATGTCAGTCACAAGGCATTTGGAAGCCAATGGCAGATCCATGTGGCCCCATCACAGATGTTTTATCATACACCTGCAAACCACTGCTCTAGGCCCACTACTAAGCAGGTTCCAACGTACTGGCACCTTTGTTCTACACCATTTTCAAGAAACCCAGTAAATCAAGGCATTGTCTGGTACACTCATGATCAGCAACAGAACATCCAAAGATTCTCCAGTGCCACCTGCTCTTGGGAAATTCAAATATTCCATGGTATTTTTCTAGCCATTTTTCAAGGATGAAGTTGGTGTCACTGTGGGTTTCAATTCATTCAGGAACCATTAAATGGTGAGGAAGCTCATTTCAATGAAAGCTCAGGAGAACTCTCACAGGCAAGTCTTCCCAAAGAGTGGCCAAAAGGTCAAATGAAGCCTGGCCCATTGAGGTCTACAATGTGAGTTCCATGTGTGATTTGACTCTCAAGTATGGCTGCCAAGTTTTTCAGAATACAATCATGTGATGTCCTAGCTGAGATTCCCAGTGCTCTGTGGAAAGCCATCCTGGGCCTAAATCTCAGTCTCCAAGGGCAATTCTCATGCGTGGCCTTCTAATATCCCAACAGAATTCATGGTAATACTTCTCTGAGTTCAGTTCCAAAACTCAGTCTCTAAGGGGAATCACACCATAGTTCAAGCCCAGGTTGACCCAGGAATCTCTTCCTACTGCCACACAACTGACCACAATTAATACCAAAACACTCCCACATGGCCCTCATCTTCTTTTATATAGACACTCATCATAACCCCTGGGTTGAGGTTTCCATGAGGGGTGCATACCAAGACAGTGCCCAAAATAATCTCCCTTGCCTCTAATTTGCCTAAAGTCAGGGTGGCCTGGAAACCCTTCCTGTTAACCAGGAATGATCAAATAGGCCTGCCATTAATACTGATCTACTTCTCCAAATAATCACACTGGGAAAATATGCTGATTAAGACACATCTCTTTACAAAGCAATAAAACAAAGAGCCACAGGTGATGCCTATTCATTTCCATTTGAAAACTCTTTTCTTCAGGATTCACAAAGGGGTGGCCTAAGGCAAAGACCTTCTAGATATTCACAGCACCAGAACCATAGGTAAGCAAAATTCCCAAAGCAGGGTTTCTCCACATAGTCTTTACTGTTCACACTGATATCTGAGTTTCCTGAGATGCTCCCATTTCCTTCAGCTCTCCAGTACATGGCCATGTCACAGAGCTTGGAGGTGGTACATATCTTGGACAGAAAACCATGAGCCTATTCCGGAGAGTGTCCAGAATTCAGGAATAAAACAGGAAATTAGGAAGTTAGTCATTGCTACCCATCCATAAGGAAAGCTGCAGTCCAATCATGAATCGGGCAGTATGAATTTTGGGAAGCATTGTACTAGACAGGACACATTCATTGATGCATTATGTTTTCTAATGTCTACAACTACAAACACAGTGGGATACATAGACATAGAAACACTTGCCTTGTCAAACGACTTACTAGAAACAGTCCACTTCAAATCAAACAAACTGCCTTTCCTACCAATTCTCAGAACATGAGACAAAACAACAAACTCACACCCACAACAACATAGGACTTTCTTCCCCCAAGTAGGTCTTTGACTCTCGGAATTTCCTCTGACTGTTGTACCATACTATGTTCCCCCAAAATGCCCTGTACTGTCTCAGAGCTGGAATTTTTGGCCAACTCTTTGAAGTTGTCAGGAGCCAGCTTTGAGCCACTACCTTCTTTCTCAGGGAAGGCCACTCTCCAAAGCTCTCCTGGCATTTGGCCATTCTCAAATCAGTAGGTACCAAGAAAGACTGATTCTGTCCTTGGTAAAACCAAACAAGTGAGCCCACTGGGACTGGGTCTGGGACTGGTTCTGTGTGCCTGGCTTCCGGGATTCCAAGTTCAGAGTGTTCCAAGACCAAGGAAGTGAGATAGGTCACTTCCGTTCGGAACTGAATGAGGTCACTGGTTTGGCAACCACTTTGTCCTAACAGTTCCTTCAAAGGGTCCCATGAGATGGAGGCTGCCCCTACTTTCTGTGACACTTTCACAACTTAGAATGGTATATCAACCATAGGCACCCAGGAACAGCTCTCACACAGAACTGGTTTGGTCCATCTTCTCTACATTAAGAAGAGAGAGCCTGATTCACACACATCCCTTCAACCTAACCAGGTTCTTTGCCTTACAAGATGACTTTTGCCCTCTCAGGTCCTTTATAGCTGCCTTCATCTTCCCCAGGGATAATTTCTGCATGGACCTCTGAGGTTCTCAGCGGGTGGAAGATCTCCTATATTCCTCTATATTAAGACCAACTCTGTCCCTGTTCTTCTATAAAGTTAGATTGAGGGAACAATGTATGATTAGGGTTAATAACATGTTCGATTTGAGTTAGGAATCATTCTGCTGGATGAATAATGGTATTGGGAACCTGGGATATTTATAAGAATATAGATGTGAAATATAAGTATGAAAACAGAGATCTAGGTAAGATTTTAAGCCCAGAAGGGCATTGGGTTTTTGATTGGAATACTTAGCATTGAATTTCGTTCGCACAGATGTCTCAGATAAATCAATATACAATGGCATATCACATGGTACCATGGATGATTGAATGTAGAAGAGTTCATCCAGTCAAAAAGGGATAGTTGTTAGGATTAGGAAGATAGTCGGTCTGTTTCGGAAGAAGAGTGAGTATAGGATTTGGACCAAAAGTTCAATAGCCCTAGGTTTTCGGTTAGAGAGTGAATGTAAATTTCAGCACATGTGGAGAGTCAGTCACAATGATGAACTGGGAAAATTATGTAGGAAATCAGATATCAATACACACATTATGAAACCAGGCAAAGTATAAAGTGAATGATAGGATTAGACATTATCAATAAGGTTGAGTTTCAATATATAATCTTAGGAAGAAACAAATATGTAGTCACCAATATGATTGACATTGGAGAGCATTAGGCAACCTGGACATGGATGTTTTTAGTAATCCAGGATCACTTTCCATCTAGGATTTGCTACAATCAGAAGTGTGACCTTTGCATTTTGTGATCAGAATATTACTGTGATAAAATGTATATGTAGATAAGGTGACATGAGTATTTCTTCTAACATTTCTTGGAGCAATATTTTGAAGAGATATAACTTAGTATTGGGGGTACACAGAGTTGTACCCTGTGTCTATGAATGTAGAAGAAATGCATGAATTGACAATACTGTGAATAAATAATATACTGTTTCCACTTTAAATCATGGATTGAATTGATATCTGAAAATACGTAAGAAATCTTATATTGATATACAATCATTCATTCCAACGAGTTATACATCTAATGGTAATATTAGGGTTATGTTTTATCATGAAGGGTGTGTGAGTTATCTTCAAAAGTTATTATGGAAATGGAAAATAATGTTTGTGGAAAGAAATCTCATAAAAAGATGAGTCAAGAAATATAGAGGAATTCATATGTTCTGAAGCAGGATTTGATGGTAAGTATAAAAAAAGCCTATAAATTTCCTAACTTGTGGATGAAATATATATCCTATGATGTGCAAAAACTGAAAAAATAGTAATGCACCAGTGTTGAATGAAAATGAACGTCAAAATACACATCATATCCCATAGGAATCTACTTGCATTGATGCTAAACTGGGTCAGTTACTGTAGAAATATTATGATTTGTATGCACTATTCATTGAAGTTAGTTTTCAGTAGTAGGAAACAAATACGTATTTCAAGTGGATGAATTTTTATGAGAATAATCTTGTGAAATGATGACTATAAATTTACATATATGAACACGAATGAATTTAGGGAGTGTATAATAAGAAACATATATTTCATATTTTGAAAAATCTTGAGAGTGTATATATATATATATATATATATAGATATGTGTGTGTGTGTGCATTTATGTATATCTATCTATACATACACACACACACACACACACACACACACACACACACACAGACACTAAAATGTATCAATATGCATGCCAATCGAAATTCACTATGAAACATATATCATCCACAGATCCAAAAATAATCATTTTACTGAACATGGATTTATGTATAATATTGTTCAACTAGGAAGTTCACCCATAGGTTGAATTTTAAGTTCCAACAGCGTTTAGGAGGAGTAATCTTTTCCCATGATTTGTATCCCCCAAGACAGCCAAACTCACAAGGATGTACGTGTGATACCAGTTATGTTTCTATATTTGCATATAAAAATACATGTGCTGAACAGGCTACAGAGAAAGGGAGACAGAAATTCACATATTTGTTAACTTTAAAAACACATGCAGATCTATTTCAATTAAAAATTGACTAGATTTATAACACCTACACTTTATCATGCAAAAGGAAAGTCCAACTATACACCATGCCTTCTCTGAACTGCTTTCATTTCCATTCTGTTTGGTTATTTTTGTCCATCATTTTAGGATTAGTAGTCAGAGTCTATTAGGGTATGGGTTAGTGTCAGGAATTCAGTAATTCGAATGGAAAATAGGAAAATGAATCCAATGTGTATGCAAATATGTGCTACACAAAAATATTCCCACTCTCATCCAGAACATTGCCTTTACATTACCTTTGCCCCAAATAAGACACGATTAGAGAAGAAGAGTTAGGAAATCTGTGAATACATATCTGAAATGGAAAATATTCAGGAGTTCACAATATTGGATGTGGTAGAGGAGTTTCCAAAAGTAAGGGACAGGGTAAACACTACACAAACATGGAGCTCATTGGGCCTAAAGACTCTTGAGAAACTGCCTCTGAGGTTGGGCACTTGAAATATATGTTGTTGTCAGGAATTTTAGCATCCTTTCTAGTGAGACCAACAAAGCTGGGTCTGATCTCTGTGACCTGGAGGATATGTTTTTTTTTCTTTTATTTTCCAATGAACATGAGGAAGCAGTGCTGAATTCTCTCTTTGTGACCACTGGGGCCTAAACTGTGGCCACTGGGGTCTAAGTGTCTCCCCATGTGGACTGTGAAGCCATTTGATCATCTTCCACTTTTCGAGGTGTTTCTTGCTTCTGCATGGTGCATTTGGTATTTGCTTCAGGAAATACAAGGAGTTCAACAGGTACCAGTTATGGAGGGAGTTCTGTCACGTGTGGTGGGTCAAGGTCTGCAGGAAAATGCACCAACCAGGCTTCTACCCCACATAGCTTGCCCGCTTGTCCATAGCAATCTGATTCTGAACATTGCCCTGAAACCTCTCCATATAACAAGATGCTTTTATATATAAGGGTCTGCTGACACCACCATGTCAGTCTCAAGCCATTTGGAATCCAAGGGCAGATCCACATGGTACCACCACAGATGTTTTATCACATACCTGCACACCACTGCTCTAGGCCCACTACTCAGCAGACTCCAACTTACAGGGATCTCTTTTCTACACTGTTTTCATGAAACCAAGTAAATCCAAGCACAGTCTGGTACACTCATGGTCAGCAACAAGTCATCCAAAGTTTCTCCATTGCCACCTGGTCATGGAAATTTCAAAAAATCCATGGTATGTACATAGCTATTTTTCAAAGATGAAGTTGGAGGCACTGTGGGTTTCAATTTATTTAGGAAACATTAAATGGTGAGGAAGCTCATTTCAAAGAAATCTCTGGAGAACTCTCACAGGCAAGGCTTCCCAAAGAGTGGCCAATATTTCACATGAATCCAGGCCCATTGAGGTCTAAAATGTGAGGTCCATGTGTGTTTTGACTCTCAATTATGGCTGCCAAGACTTTCAGAATAAAATCACGTGAAATCCTGGCTGAGATTCCCAGTGCTCTGTGGAAGCCACCTTGGCCTAGATCTCAGATTTCAGGGTGACTCTCATGTGTTGCCTCCTAAAATCCCAACACAATTCATGGCAATACTTCTCTGAGGACAGTTCCAGAATTCAGTCTCTAAGGGGAATAACACCAGAGTTCAAGCCCAGGTGAACTAAGTCATCTCTTTCAACCGCCACACAAATGACCAGAATTAAAACCAAAACACTCCCACATGGCCCTCAACATCCTCCATATAGACACTTATCATAACCTCTGGCTGGAAATTTCCATGAGGGGTGCAGACAAAGAAAGTATCCAAATAAGTTCCCTTGCCCCTCATTTGCCTAAAGTCAGGGTGGCCTGGACACCCTTCCTGAGAACCAAGAGTGATTAAATAGCCCTGCACTTAATACTGCTCTGCATCTCCAATTTGGGGCCTACTTACTTTCAGGTATAGATTCTTTATGTGATTTGGAGTCATGAGAAAAGCCAAGCACCTCTGGGCTAGTCTCTGCAGGGTTTGAAGAACTCATTTGACCCAAATTATCCCTATTCTCACTTGATGGATTTCAGGAACCTAACAGAGGAAAGCAAAAGACTTAATCTACAATGACTGCTCATTTGGCCATTTTGGTTTTGGATGCACACATGGTATCTTTCTTTAGATCCATCATCTGCTAAGAATGTAAGCCACAGCCTCACATAGGGTCATGAGGCTGATTCAGACACATCCCTTTCCAAAGCAATCAAGCAAAGAGCCACAGGTGATGCCCATTCATTTGCATTTGACAACTCATTTCTTCAGGCTTCACAAAGGGGTGGTCTGAGGCAAAAAGCTTCCTGAAATTCAGGGCAACAGAACAATAGGTAAGCAAATGGCCCAAAGCAGGATTTCTCCACTGAGACTTTGCTGGTCACACTGATATCTGAGTTTTCTGAGATGCTCGCCATTCCCTTTAGCTATCCAGTACATGGCCATGTCACAGAGCTTGGAGGTGGTATATATATTGGACACATAACCATGAGCCTATTCTGGAGAGTGGAGTGGATTCAGGAACAAAATAGAATCTTAGGAAGATAGTAGGTGTTGCCCATTCATAAGGCAAGCCGCAGTCCATTCATAAATTGGCAGGATGAATGTTGGGAAGATTTCTACTAGACAGGAGACATCCATTGATGCATTCTCTTTTCTAATGTCTAGAACCACGGACACAGTGGGATACACAGACTTAGAAACACTCGCCTTTTCAAAAGACTTATTAGAAACAATTCACTTCAAACAAAAAAACCGCCTTTATTACCTATTCTCAGAACATGAGACAAAACCACAAACCAACACCCACATCCACAATGACACCTTCTTCCCCCAAGTCAGTCTGTGACTATCCATAGTGTCCTCTGATTGGTGGGCCATACTATGTTACCCCGAAATGGCCTGTCCTGTCTCAGATCTGGTCTCCTTGGTCAACACTGTGAAGTTCTCAGGAGCCAGTGGTGATCCACTAACTGCTTTCTCAGGAAAGGCCACTCTTCAGAGCTTTCCTGGCATTTGGGCATCCTCACCTCCGTAGGTACCAACAAAGACTGACTCTGTCCTTGGTAAATCTGAACAATTGAAACCACTGCAACTGGGACTGGGACTGAGACTGAATTTGGGTGCCTGGCTTCCTGGATCCCAAGTTCAGAGAGTTCCATCACAAAGGATGTTAGGTGAGGTCACTTCCTTTAAGATCTGAATGAGGTCACTGCCTTGGCAACCACTTTGTCCTAACAGTTGCTTCAAAGTGTCCCATAAAATGGAGGCTTCCCCTACATCCTGTGACACTTTCACAAGTTAGAATGGTATATCAACCATAGGCACCCGGGAAGTGCTCTCCACACTGGCCTAGTTTGGTCCTTCTTCTCCATATTAAGAAGAGAGAGGCTGATTCAGACACATCCCTTCATCCTGACCAGGTTGTTTTCAATGGAAGATGACTTTTTGCTCTCTCAGTTCGTACATATGTGCCTACAACTTCTCCAGGGATCATTTTTGGGTGGACCTTTGAGTTTCTCAGCAGTTGGAAGAAACCGTAAATTCCTGTATTGTAAGACTAACTCTGTCCCTGCTCTTCTGTAAAGTTAGATTGAGGGAAGAGTGTATGGTTAGGGTTAATAACAGTTTCGATTGGGGTTAGGAATCATTCTGCTGGATGAATAATGGTATGGCGAACCTTCGATATTTTCAAGAATATATAGGTGAAATATAAGCACGAAAACAGAAATAAAGGTAATATTTGAAGCCCAGAAGGGCGTTGGGCCCTTGATTGCAATATTTAGCATTGATTTATTTTCTGCACAGATGTCTCAGATAAATCAATATACAAATGCATAGGACCTTGTACTTTGGATTATTTATTGTCAAAGAGAACTTCCAGTCATAAAGGGATAGTCAGGGGGCTGGGGATGTGGCTCAAGTGGTAGCGCGCTCGCCTGGCATGCGTGCGGCCCGAGTTCGATCCTCAGCACCACGTACAAACAAAGATGTTGTGTCTGCCAAGTAGTAAAAAAAATAAATGTTAAAAAATTCTCTCTCTCTCTCCCTCTCTCTCTAACTCTTTCTTTAAGAAAAAAAAAATTAAAAAAAAGAATAGTAGGTAGGATTAGGACGATAGTCGGTAAGTTTAGAACGGAGAGTGAGTATAGGATTTGCACCAAAAGTTCTTTAGCTATGGGGTTTCGGGTATAGAGTGAATGTAAATGTCAGCACATGTGAAGAGTCAGTCACAATGATGAAATGGGGAAAATATGTAGGAAAGCAGATTTCAATAGAGACATTAGGAAATCTGGCAAAGTATATTCGGTAATGAAAATTTAGTAAAATAGGTAAATGTCACTTCCCGTTTTTCTGTATGCTTAACAAAACACTTTTGAAATCTTGATAACTGTTTGCTAATCTTGTTCCCAGAATGTGCTGTCCCCAACTGCCAACCTGCAGAATGCACTCATTCACCCGGTTGCACGCAAACTGCTCACTCGCCCAGACCAAACAATAAAGTTCCCTCTCTGCCCTCTCCAAGCAAAGTATATAAGCTCTGCTTAAGCTGTTCTCAGGGCTCTCTGCTCTATTCAAGTGAGCTCTGAGCCCCAGCATGCCGGACCCCCAATAAACCCTTTGCTTTTGCATGAGACAGTCTTTTGGTGGTCTCTTCACCCGATGCTCGTCTGACCTTTACATATGGAGGTTCCAGTGAGATCCGGCAGCGGCGAACGAGAGACCCCAACAGGCTCCTCTTGGGGTATGTATGGTGCCTCTTTCTGGTTTCAGGTTTCAGGTTAGGGCTTTGCAAAATGGCTCTCAATGAAGAGTGTGACCTCTCTCCGATGGTGGCTGACATACGTGTCACAGAGCCACAGGCCACATCCCTGGGGGATGCACCAGAGTACTCGGGAAATCGAGGAGCAATAGTCTCCTCAACTCAGTGATATTTTGTTTCAGATTAGGTATCGCCAGCCCATCGGGTTTGGCCAGATACTTAGTCCTGGTCTCAGTGTTGGAAGTTCCATTGTCTGTCTTTATTTTCTTGTCTTGTCTGTGTCGTGTGTCATCGCTTTTACTGTTTGTGTATCTTTCATTATGGGACAGAGCACTTCAATGCCTCTGTCCCTGACCCTTGATCACTGGACCAAAGTACCCTTAAGGGCTCAGAATCTTTCTTTTTCAGTAAAATTCTGGACCTGGCAGACTCTCTGTGCCTCAGAATGGCCCACCTTTGGATTCGGATGGCCCCTAGAAGGATCTTTCTACTTCCCACTAATTTAAAAAGTCAGAGGATATTGTCTTTAAGCCAGGGCCACATATCCATCCGGATCAACAGCCATATATCTTAACTTGGCAGGACCTCTGCAAATCTCCTCTATGGGTGAAGCATTTCCTTGCCCCTACCCCCGCTCCTACTCCTTCCCCCATGATCTCTCAAACCCTCTGCTTCTCCTCCTCCTCCACCCTCTGTTCTCCCTGAGTCACAAGATTTGACTCTACTGGACTCTCGTCGCCCTCCTTATCTCCTGCCCACGTCCCCCAAAGACCAACACCCTCTAAGTGATTCCCCTGCTGCTGACTCAACCTCTCCACCATTGGAGGAAGATAAGCCAGCCCAGCGCCCTCCAGATAATTTCCCCGCAGCACACACAGCCCCTCCTCCTCTGGAGGAAGCTAGCCCAGCTAAAGGTACTCACCAGCAGTGAATGATTGAAAAACCTGGAACTCGAATGATGCTCCCCCTCATCCCTAGGGGCCAATGATTGACAACGGCCTTGGGGGAAAAATGCAAGCCTACCAGTATTAACCTTTCTCCTCTTCAGACCAATATAACTGAAAAAATAAATATCCCCCTTTTACCGAGGACCCCACCCGGCTCCTAGGTGTGGTTGAGTCATTGATGTTTTCACACCAGCCTACTTGGGATGACTGTCAACAACACCTAGGGTTGTCTCTTCATGATAGAGAAACAAAAGAGAATCCTCCTGGATGCTGGAGAAAATATCCTCTGACCAGATGGGTGACCGACAAAACTTCCCAACATATTCAACCCGGCTTTCCCTTGAATCGACGAAACTGGGACCCCAACACCTTTGAAGGTAGGGAGCATCTGTCCACTTATCGCTGGTCTCTAATTGTGGGTATCTTAGTGGCCGCTAGGCGACTAACAAATTTTGCCAAGTTAAGAGAGATTATTCAAGGGCCTGATGAATCTCCCTCTATGTTTTTAGAGAGAATTATGGAGGCATATAGGAGATATACTCCTTTCGATCCTCAGGCAGAGGATCAAAAGGCATCTGTCAAGATGGCCTTTATGGGCAAGCTGCCCTGGATATTAAAAGAAAGTTACAATGCTTAGATGGATTACAAGATATGACTTTGAGAGATTTAGTCAGAGCAGCCGAGAAGGTATACTATAAGAGAGAAACTGAGGAAGAGTAGGGAGCAAAGGGAGGATAAAAGAAACAAAAGACAGACTAAGGCATTGACTAAGGTCCTGGTCACAACAACAAATAGGCCAGAAATAAGAAACATGGAGACAGGAATGGATATCGGGGCCCATACTAGAGGCCACCCCTGGCCTCAATTTAATGTGCCTACTGTAAAGAAAAAGGACACTGCTTCAAAGAGTGCCATTGAAAGAGACAGCCACTCTAGCCAGCCATTCTGACTCTGGAGGATGACTAAGAACGTTGGGGCTCAGATCCCCTCCGAGAGCTCAGGGTAAATTTTGAAGTGGAGGGGACCCCAGCAAACTTTGAAGTGGATACAGGGGCAATATACTCTGCCCTTAAGGCCCCATTGGTCTCTCTATCAAATAAAAGGTCTCTAATTCAAGGGGCTAATGGCAGAAAATATCGGGCTTGGACAACTAAGAGGACCATGGACCAGGGGAAAGGAAAAATCCATCACTCGTTCTTAGTAATCCCAGAATGCCCGGCCCCATTGATGGGCAGAGATCTGCTCACCAAGCTCCGGGCCAAAATAACTTTTAACCCTGAAGGACCACAAGTGGAATTTCTAAATCCTTCAGTAAAAACTCCTATAGTCACGGCTCTATATATGTCAGTAGAAAATGTACATCAACTCACTCAACTTGGTTCAAAGAAATTGCATTCATTCCTGAAGGATCAAGAACAGAGTTTTTTACTAACCGACTCAAAGCAAAAGGAAATAACTGAATGGGTAACAAAAGCCTGTCAGGTCTGTCATGGATAATGCTTACCATTCCAAGCTTCCTGCAAAAAAGCACCTACGAGGAACCAGACCAGGACAATTCTGGGAAGTGAAATTTACTAAAATTAAGCCAGCAAGGTTTGAAATTAAATATCGCCTAGTCTTTGTAGATATATTTTGAGGATGGATTGAAGCCTTTTCCAGGAAAAAAGAAAAAAAAACGAAACAGCGCAAATGGTCGTCAAGAAGATCCTGAAAGATATTTTTACAAGATACGGCCTGCCTTAAGTAATAAGGTCTGATAATGGACTGGCGTTTGTAGCCCAGGTAAGTCAGGGGTTAGGCAAAACCCTGGGGATTAATTAAAAGTTACATTGTGCTTATAGACCACCGAGTTCAGGACAGGTAGAAAGAATGAATAGAACCATTAAAGAGACCATAACGAAATTAAGCTTAGAAACCTGCATAATAGATTGTACTATGCTCCTGCCTTATGCACTATTTCATGGAAGAAATACTCCCTCTGTTTCTTCGTGTAACCTCACCCCCTATGAAATTGTCCATGGTGCCCCTCCTTCAGTAAGGGACCTAACCCCAACTCTAAGACCTAACAATTCCTTCCACACCCCATTGCTTGACTGAATTAAAGCTCTTGAAAGAACTCAGGGATACCTGTGAAAACAGATGGCCAATGCCTATCAACCTGGGGATGAGTGGACTCTACATCGATATCAAGTAAGAGACTTCATCTATGTAAGTCGACATCAGGTGTCATCCCTGGAACCCCACTGGAAATGACGATACAAGGTGCTACTTATATCACCTATAGCGGTAAAGGTAGAAAGAATCACTTTGGATCCATACCTCTCATCTCAAGCCTGACCCTGTCCAGACTCTGGCTTGAAACAGGAAAAAATTGGTAAAACTTTCAAATTGTGTATTTACCCTGTGTCTAAGGCTATACACTCTCCCCTTGACCACCAGTAGTCCTAAACCTCTTCAACCCGTTCAGCAGCGATGGCTGATCACAAATCCTACTGGTAAAGAAGTATGATCTATCTCGCATACAGCCCACTTAGGGACTTGGTGGACATCTATCCACCCAGACATTTGTCAGCTGGCTATAGGTCTTTCCTATTGGGATACACCTGATGAAGAGGATCCCACTAAATTTCCATTAAATCCATTCTGCACCATTGATAATGGAAACAATCATTATGGATGTAGGGACACGCAAGCCAGATGCAGGTTGGCTAGCCTAGATTACTATGTTTGCCCGGTGGACTACCAAAGCGACAAACAGTCACGGTTGTGTGGGGGGAATGCCGACTTCTTCTGTAAGTCATAGGGTTGTGATCATACAGGCAGTGCATGATGGAACCCAAACTCCTCATCAACTTCTGTACACAGCATTGGCCCTATTACCAATTAGATCACCAAAACCGATGGCCCCTAGAGGGGTCTCTAGATCCTCAAATTCTGCCTGACCTTTTTAACTTCTGAAAGTCCTCAAAAGGGTGAAAGGAGATTTCCCTATGTGGAGGCCTTTTCCCTCCTTCGCTCACATCCTGAACTATGCTTCTCCAATAGGTCCTCACACTCAGCCTTCTGCTCCAGACTCTCTGCTGTCACTCTCACCTCAGCAACATGATTTCTCCCCTCCAATTACTAGACCAAAAACCCAAACCTCCGCCGGATCTAAGACCATTGCCCCCTTGCTGAGGTAGCAGGTACTAAGGTAACCCTCCACCGAATCACTCCTCTCTTCTCCAGTCAGTGTCCGCACCGGGTCCCACCAGTTCCTCTTACCAGCTAACCCAAAGCTCAAACCAGCTGAGGAGAACCCTCAGACCCCTATCCAAGATTTAGTGAAAATGGCCTTTAAAGTTTCTTTGTCATCACTGAAAACAGATTACTAAGAATTTAAAGTCCCTCACAGGCTTTTAGGGATACTAACTCCCATCTTCCCCTCTGCTCTACCTGTTCTACTGCTCACCTTTTTGTTGCTAGGAAAATCACAAACCCCTTTCCCAGTATTCTTTCACATCTCTGCTACCTCATTCTCAGATCCACGGAGCTGCTCAAAGCCATGCCTTCCCCATCTCCTCCCTCTGTTCCAGGCCCTCAGAAAAACATTAACTGAAATTCTACAGAAGTCTTCAGCATGGCTGACTTTAGGACTTTCAGCAAAAGAGTCCCCATGAAAGACTTCAAAGTAGATAAACTTCCTCTTTTCCTGTTGCCCTGTTGTACTTGGCCAATGGCTAAAAATATCAGCACTCCTAAGTTAGACACCCCCTTACTAGTTTTTCACAAAATATGTGAACAAGGCCTTTGGCATTGAGCTGGGGCTTCACAGAGATGGCTACATTTCTAAGATAAAGAAGTTACCAACTGGGCTCCATGGGAACAGCTGGAAGGGGGAAAAAATAAAGGGAAGAAAAAGCTCTCCTTCACCCAGGTGGCCTTGAAAAGTTAACTTGCCCAGAACAGAGGAAAAAAACAGAAAAAAATCTGCTTTTTGTGAACTTCTGCAGGCTGTGAACTTCTGCGCCCCTTCCCTTATATGTTGGGTACAAAATTCTGAAACTACCTAAACGTGGGTTTCAGGGAATTAATTGATTATAACAGAAGTAATGCCCTCTGAATCCGGTTGCAAATAAAATGGAAAGTTTCCCTGTTTTTGGTAGTATCTTAGGTGCCTTGCCATGTCCGTCTCTACAACAGTATATTTCTATAGACTTAAACATTGTTTATGTTTTCATGAAATTGTCAAGACGATGTGATTAATTTTGTAAAGGTGCAGAGGTTTCCCAGAGTGCTTTATCATAATGCAGGTTCATTTGAAGATCAAATAAGGGGGCATAAATCCCGGTTCCACTGAGAACATATATCCATCACGTTAGCCATCCTATTAGGAATAGGAGTTGCTGCAGGCGTGAGCACAAGAACCACTGCCTTGGTCCATGGGATACAACAAATGACACAATTAGAAGCAGCAATAGACCAAAACTTAAAGATATTAGGAACCTCCATCTTGGCTTTGCAGGAATCTTTAACCTCTCTCTCTGAAGTTGTTTTACAGAACAGGCGAGGGTTGAACCTCCTCTTCATGAGAGAAGGGGGCCTTTTTTCTGCATTGATGGAGAATCTTGTGTTTTTGCCGACCATACTGGAGTTTTAAAAAAATCTAGGAGTAAATTAAAAAGATGCCTTGAAGAGTGTCATTGAGAGAGAGAGTCCCAAAAAGGGTGGTTTGAGTCTTGGTTCACACAGTCCCCCTGGTTAACTACGCATTTATCAACCCTGGCCATTTCAATAATAATCCTCATATTATTGCTAACTATAAAACCCTGTTTGCTCAACCGTGTAATTTCTTTTCTCCAAGCTCAAATTGGACGAGTTAAACTTATGGTAATACCCCACTAGCAAACATAGAATGTGACACCCCGCAATGATCACTTTTATGATTAAAAGTAGCCAGAAGAAGAAGTGGGGAATGAAAGGTTAATAAAATAGGCACTTTTCACTTCCTTTTTTCCTGTATGCTTAACAAAACACTGTTGAAATCTTGAGAAATGTTTGCTAATCTTGTTCCCAGAATATGCTGTCCCCAACTGACTTACTGCAGAATGTGCTCCCTCACTGGGTTGCATGCAAACTGACCACTCGCCCTGACCCATCAATAAACTTCCCTCCCTGCCATCACCAAGGAAAGTGTATAAGCTCTGCTTAAGCTGTTCTAAGGGCTCTCTACTCTATTCAAGTGAGCTCTGAGCATCAGCATGCTGGACCCCCATAAAACCCTTTGCTGTTGCATGAGATAGTCTCTTGGTGGTCTCTTCCTTCGACCTCACCCGACCTTTACTTGCATAATTAAATGTAGAAGAGAACATGCATTCAAAAAGGGATAGTCGGTAGGATTAGGAATATAGTTGGTAGGTTTAGGAAGAAGACTGTGTATAGGTTTTGGAACAAAAGTTCCTTAGCAATAGGGTTTCGGTTAGAGAGTGAATGTAAATGTCAGCACATGTGAAGAGTCAGTCACAATGATGAACTGGAGAAAATATGTAGGAAATCAGATATCAATACACACATTATGAAATCAGGCAATGTATAAAGTGAATGATAGGATTAGACATGATCAACCAGGTTGAGTTTCAATATATAATCTTAGCAAGAAACAAATATGTAGTCACAAATATGATTGACTTTGGAGAGCATTAGGCAACCTGGACATGGATGTTTTTAATAATCCAGGATCACTTTCCATTTAGGATGTGCTACAATCATAAGTTTGACCTTTGCATTTTGTGATCAGAATATTACAGTGATAAAATGTATATGTAGATCAGGTGACATGCATATTTTTCTAACATTTCTGGGAGCAATATTTTGAAGAGGTATAAATTAGTGTTGGGGGTACACAGAGTTGTTCCCTGTGTCTATGAATATAGAAGTAATGCATGAATTGACAATACTGTGAATAAATAATATAACTGTTTCCACTTTAAATCATGGATTGAATTGATATCTGAAAATATATAAGAAATCTTATATTGATATACAATCATTCATTCCAACGAGTAATGCATCTAATGGTCATATTAGGGTTATGTTTTATCATGAAGGGTGTGTGAGTTTAGTTTCAAAAGTGATTATGAAAATGAAAAATTATGTGTTTGGAAAGAAGTCTCATGAAAAGACGAGTCATGAAACATAGAGGAATAGATGTGTTCTGAAGCAGGAAGTGATTGTAAGTATAAAAAAACGTATAAATTTCCTAACTTGTGGATGAAATATATATCCTATGATGTGCAAAAACTGAAAAAAATAGTAATGTACCAGTGTTGAATGAAAATGAATGTCAAAATACATATCATGTCCCATAGGAATCTACTTGCATTGATGTTAAACTGGGTCAGTTACTGTAGAAACATTAGGATTTGAAAGGACCATTTACTAAAGTTAGTTTTCAGTACTAGGAATCAAATATATATTTCAGGTGGATGAATATATCTGAGCATAATCTTGTGAACATTTTATTATAAATCAACATTCATGACATGAATAAATTTAGGGAGTGTATATAAGACACATATATTTCATATTTTGAAAAATCTGAGGGTGTATAATATATATATATATATATCACAGATACATTAAAAAGTAGCAATATATAAATATATATGCGTATCAAAATTTATCATGAAATATATATCATCCACAGATTAAAAAGTATTCATTTTAGTGAACATGGATTTATGTATAATGTTGTTCAACTAGAAACCTCACCCATAGGTGGAATTTTAAGATCCAAAAGCGTTTAGGAGGAGTGATCTCTTTTCACAATTTGTATCTGCAAAGTCAGCCACCTCACAAAAATGTACGTGTGATACCAGGTAGGATTCTATATGTGCATATAAAAATACATGTGCTGAATAGGCTCCAGAGAAATGGAGACAGGAATTCAGAAATAAGTTAACATTAAAAACAATGGAGAACTATTTCAATTAACAATTGACTATATTTGTAACGCCTACCATTTATCATGCAAAAAGCAAGTCCAACTATACACCATGCCTCCTCTGAACTGCTTATGTTTCTATAATGTTTGGGTTACTTTCCTCCATCATATTAGGATTAGTAATCAGAGTCTAGTAGGGTGTGAGTTAGTGTCAGGGATTCAGTATATCGAATGGAAAATAGGAAAATGAATCCAATGTGTATGCAAATATGTGGTACACAAAAATCTTCCCACTCTCATCAAGAACAACACCTAGATATCACCTTCGTCCCAAGTAAGACACAATTAGAGGAGAAGAGTTAGAAAATCCGTGACTACATATCTGGAATGGAATACGATCAGGAGTTTACAACCTTGGAAGTGGTAGAGGAGTTTCCAAAAGTAAGGGACAGGGTAAAAACTCCACAAACATGGACCTCTGCCTGCCTAAAGACTTCTTGAGAAACTGTCTCTGAGGTTGGGCACTTAAAACATATGTTGTTGTCAGGAGCTTTAGCTTCCTTTCTAGGGAGACCATCAAAGCTGGGTCTTCATCTCTTTGACCTTGTGGATATGGTTTCTTATTTTCCAATGAACATGAGGCAGCAGTGCTGAATTCTCTCTTTGTAGGTAAACTGTGGCCACGGGGAGCTAAGTGTATCCACATGTTGACTGTGAAACCATTTGGTCATCCTCCACATTTCGTGGTGATTCTTGGTGCTGCACTGGGAATTTGGTATTTGCTTCATGGAATACAAGGAGCTCAACTGGAACACAGTGCTGGAGGGAGTTCTGTCATGTGTGGTGGGTCAGGGTCAGCAGGAGAATCCACCAACCAGGTTTCTAGCCCACATAGTTTGCCCCCTTGACCAAAATAACCTGATTGTGAACATTTCCCTTAAACCTCTTCTTATAAAAAGATGCCTTTACATATAAGGTTCTGCTGGATGCACCATGTCAGCCACATGCCATTTGGAAGTCAAAGGCAGATCCACAAGGCCCCACGACAGAAGTTTTATCACAAAACTGCACATCTCTGCTCTAGGTCCACTAATCAGCAGGCTTGAACTTACTGGCATCTCTGTTCTACACCATTTTCATGAAACTTAGTCAATCAAGGAACTGTCTGGTACACTCATCGTCAGCAACAGTACATCCAAAGGTTCTCCTGTGCAACCTGGTCAAAGGAATTTAAAAAATTTCATGGTATTTATCGAGCCATTATTCAAGCATGAGGTTGGAGGCACTGTTGGTTTCAATTTTTTCAGGAAACATTAAATGGTGAGGAAGCTCATTTCAATGAAACCTCTGGAAAACTCTCACAGGCAAGTCTTCCCAAGGAGTGGCCAAAAGGTCACAGAAATCCAGGACTATTGAGGTCTACAATGTGAGGTCCATGTGTGTTTTGACGCTCAAGTATGCCTGCCAAGTGTTTCAGAAAAAATCATGTGATATCCAGGCTGAGATTCTCAGTGCTCTGTGGAAAGCCACCCTGGACCTAGATCTCAGTTTATAAGGGCGACTCTCATGTGTGGCCTGCTAAAATCCCAACACAATTCATGGCAATACTTCTCTGAGTTTAGTTCCAGAACTCAATCTCTAAGTCCCCTTGAACTCACACCAGAGTTCAAGCCCAGTTGGACCCATTCATTTCTTCCAATCGCCACACAAATGACCAAAATTGAAACCTAAACACTCCCACAAGGCCCTCATCTTCTCCATATAGACACTCATCATAACCTCTGGCTGAAGGTTTCCATGAGGGGCGCAGCCCAAGACAGTGACCAAAATGAGCACCCTTGGCCCTCATTTGCCTAAAGTCAGGGTGGCCTGGACACCATTCCTGTGAACCAGGAGGGATTAAATAGACCTGCCATTAATACTCCTCTGCTTCTCCATTTTGAGGCCTACTGAATGTCAGGTATAGATTCTTTATGTGGTTTGGAGTCATGAGAAAACCCAAGCACTTCTGCAGGGCTTTGAAGAACTCATTTGACCCAAAGGATCCCTATTCTCACTTGAAGGAGTCAGGAACATAACAGAAAAAGGCTAGAGACTTCATCCACAATGACTGATCTTTTTGCCATTTTGGTTTTGGATGCACACACGGGATCTTTCTTTAGATCCATCATGTGCTAAGCTGGAGCCTCACACAGGGCCAAGTGGCTGATTCAGACACCTCCCTTTCCAAAGCAATTATGCCAAGAGCCACAGGTGATCCTCATTCATTTCCATTTGATAACTGTTTTTTTCAGTCTTCACAAAGGGGTGGCCAGAGGCAAATACCTTTCTGACATTCAGGGCAACAGAACAAAATGTAAGCAAAAGGCCCAAAGCAGGGTTTCTCCACTGAGAGTTTCCTGGCCACACTGATATCTGAGTTTTCTGAGATGCTCTCCATGCCATTCCCTTCAGCTATTCAGTACATGGTCATGTCACAGTGATTGGAGGTGGTACATATCATGGATAAAAAACGATGAGCCTATTCTGGCTAGTGGCCAGAATTCTGGAAGAAAACAGGAACTTAGGAAGGTTGGAGGTGTTTCCCATTGGTAAGGCAAGCCGCAGTCCTTTCATAAATTGGACAGGTTGATTGGTGGGAGGCATTCTACTACACAGGACATATTCATTGATGCATTCTCTTTTCTAATGTGTACAACCACGGACACAGTGGGATACACAGAAATAGAAACACTCACCATGTCAAATGACTTATTAGAAACAGTGCATTCCAAAAGAAATAAATCACGTTTTTTTACCTATTCTCAGAACATGAGACAAAACCACAAACTGACATCCACACACCCAGGCACCTCCTTCCCCCAAGTAGGTCTGTTACTCTTCTGAGTGTCCTCTGACTGGTAGGCCATATGATGTTCCTCCGAAATGGCCTTTCCTGTCTCAGATCTGGTGTCATTCACCAACTCTGTGAAGTTGTCAGGAGGCAGTGGTGAGCCAATTCCAGTCTTGTCAGAAAAGGCCCCTCTTCAGAGCTTTCTTGGAATTTGGCCACCTTCACATGAATAGGTACCTAGAAAGACTGATTCTATCCTTGGTAAATCCAAACAAGTGAGACCACTGGGACTTGGACGGGTAATGGCTCTGGGTGCCTGGCTTCCTGGATCCCAAATTCAGAGAATTCCATCACCAAGGAAGTATGTGAGGTCACTTCCTTCAGGAACTGAATGAGGTCACTGACTTGGCCACCAATATGTCCTAACAGTTGCTTCCTAGGTTCTCATAAGATGGAGGCTGCCCCTATTTCCTGTGACACATTCACAAATTAGAATGGTATAGAAACCACAGGCACCTGGGAACAGCTCTCCACAAAGGCCTGGTTTGGTCCGACTTCTCTACATTAAGAAGAGAGAGGCTAATTCAGAAACATCCCTTCATCCTGATTAGGTTGTTTGCCATGGAAGATGACTTTTGCTCTCTCAGGTCCTAAATAGCTGCCTAAATCTTCTCCATGGATCATTTCTGCATGGACCTTTGAGGTTTTCAGCAGATGGAAGATCCCCTACATTCCTGTATTGTAAGACCAACTCGGTCCCTGCTCTTCTGTAAAGTTAGATTGACGGAACATTGTATGGTTAGGGTTAATAGCATGTTCGATTTTGGTTAGGAATCATTCTGCTGGATGAATAATGGTTTGGGAACCTGTGATACTTATAAGAATATAGACTTGAAATATAAGTACAAAAACAGAAATCTAGGTAAGATTTGAAGCCCAGAAGGGCATTTGGCAATTGATTGGCATACTAAGCTTGAATTATGTTCTGTACCGAGGTCTCAGATAAATTCATTTACAATGGCTTAGGATGCTGTACCTCAGATGACTGAATTTAGAAGAGATCCTCCAGTCCAAAAGGGATAGTCCAAAGGATTAGGAAGATTGTCAGTAGGATTAGGAAGAAGAGTGAGTCTAGGAGTTGGACCAAAAGTTCTTTAGCAATAGGGTTTTAGTTAGAGAGTGAATGTAAATGTCAGCACATGTGAAGAGTCAGTCACAATGATGAACTGGGGAAAATATGTAGGAAAGAGAGTAAATATGTATCAATAGAGACATTAGAAAATCAGGCAACGTATAAAGTGAGTGATAGGATTAGATATTTTCAACAGGGTTGAGGTTGAATATATAATCTTAGGAAGAAACAATTATTTAGTCACCAATAGGATTGACATTTGAGCGGATTAGGGAACCTAGACATGGAGGTTTTTAGTAATCCATGCTCACTTTAAATTTAGGCTTTAGTACAATCATAAGTGTGACCTTTGCATTTTGTGTCAAGAATATTACTGTGGTAAAATATATATTTAGATCAGATTACATGAGTATTTCTTCCACCAATATGAGGAGCAATATTTTGAAAACTTATAAATTAGTATTGCGGATAAAATAGGCATACCCTGTGTTGATGAATAAGAGATGATGCATGAATAGACCATATTGTGAATTAATTATATAACTGGTTCCAACTTTAAATAATGCATTGAAATTATATTTGAAAATATATAGGAAATCTTATATTGATATATATACATTCATTCCAACCAGTTATACATCTAATGGTAATATTAGGGTTATGGTTTATCATGAAGAGTGTGTGAGTTTTGCTTCAAAAATGAGTATAGAATCGAAAATAATGTTTTTAGAAAGAAGTCTATTGAAAAGACCACTAAAGAATCATAGAGGAATACAGGTTTTCTGAAAGAGGAAGTGATTGAAAGTGAACCACATGCCTATAAATTTGTGAATTTGTGGATGAAAGGTTATATCCTATGATGTCCATAAACTTAAGAAATAGTAATGTATCAGTGTGGAATAAAAATGAACTTCAAAATACATTTCATGTCCCATAGGAATCTAACTGCATTGATGTTAAACTTGGTCAGTTACTATAGAAATATTAGGATATATAAGGACCATTCACTGAAGTTAGTTTTCAGTACTAGGAAACAAATATGTATTTTAGGTGGTTAAATATTTCTGAGAATAATCTGTTGAGAGCCACAGCCAAAGGAGCCCCAGCAAACTTGCAGCTGCCAGCAAACTTCCATCTGCCGGCTGATGATTGGCTCACAGCGGCCCCAGCATCATCTAGCTGATTTGCTTCTCTGTGGTGATGCTCATTGGAGATGCTCAATGAGCGGTTTCCCCGACCTTTCAGACTGCCAGCGGATGATTGGCTCACAGCGGCCCCAGCAACATCTAGCTGATTGGCTCCTCTGTGGTGATGCACTTTGGGCTGGTTCCCTGCCCTTTCAGACCACGGAACTGCTCATTGGGGGACTTTTTTGGCTCCGCCCATGCGACCCAGCCAATCGGCCTCAAGAGGAGGAGACTTGTGTTTGAGGGAGAGGCTTGTGGGAAGCCTGTGTTGGCAGTTGGGCTCTGACGGCTATTCCTGAGGAGCTGTTTTGTTTGGTGTCATCTTGTTGGGTTGTATTATAGTAGAAATGCGGAATCAGAAATTATTAAAAAAAAAAAACTGAAAGAGTGTTCAGTAAATTGTTAGATGCAATTAAGGCATGGAAGACTTTACAAGGACATGGAGGTTTACAAGGTTAATTATCTAAGGTAATACAAGGAGCTAATGAACCTTATGCTGAATTTGTAGATAGGCTTATTCAAACAGCTACCAGAGTTTTTGGAAATACACAACAAGCAATGCCATTACTAAAACAACTGGCTTATGAGCAAGCGAATCTTTGGTGCAATGATATCATTAGACCATGGAAACATGAAGATTTAAACACATATATTAAATTATGTAGAGACATTAAAGAACAAGAGCAAGTCGTGGAAGCTGCAGTAAAACAGGCTTTAGATGCCAGAGACATTAATGAACAAGGGCAAATTGTGGCAGCTGCAGTAAAACAGGCTTTAGATGCCAGGCCAAGAACATGCTACAATTGTGAAGAAACAGGACATTTTAAAAGGAATTGTCCCATAGGAGGAGGGTTTAACAAAACTAGGTATCAAAGGAGTAGAATACCAGGTATTTGTCCACGATGCCGTAGAGGGAGACTTTGGGCTAATGAATGCTGTTCTCAAACCACCATAGAGGGTACACCATTATCAAAAAACGAACAAGGACCAGGTGTTTATCCACAATATTGTGGACAAAGACATGGAGCTCCATTGCCAAAAATGGACAAGGGGGCTCAATGCTCCGGGGCCCAAAACCACAAATATACGCAGCACTGGAGAAACCCAGCAACCCGATCAGGGTAGTGCCCAGGACACATTGTCCATCAGATCCCTCATCAGACAAACCAGAGGGAGCTCAGGGTTGGACATCTGTGCCTCCGCCAGAGCAGTACTAACTGCAGAGATGGGAGTTCAATTCATTTCCACATGGGTAAAAGGACCTCTTCCCAAAGGAACAGTAGGCTTATTATTGGGACGCAGCTCTTCTACTCTAAAAGGACTTATGATAAGTCCTGGGGTAATTGATCTCGACTATGAAGGTGAAATAAAAATTATAGCCAGTTCTCCAAAGGGTATATCAGTAATTTCACCAGGAGATAGAATAGCACAGTTACTAATAATACCCAGCCTACATGAAAAATTTTTCAGTTGTACTGTAGAAAGAGGTTCCAAGTGATTAGGCTCCACAGGTGTAGATTGGGCTATGCTTTCTTTAAATTTAGATTCTGGCCCCATGCTAAAACTAAATATTCAAGGGCATAAATTTAATGGGCTACTAGATACAGATGCAGACCTTAGCATCATCTGTCGTCAAGAATGGCCAAAATATTGGCCGTTACAACAAGCCACTCAAACGCTTCGAGGCCTAGGAGTGGCGTCTAATCCCCATAGAAGTGCAATGGTATTAGATTGGAAGGATCCTGAAGGATGTGAAGGAACTCTACAGCCATATGTATTGGATCATCTTCCCGTAAATTTATGGGGACGAGATAGTCTTCTGGACTCAGTGATATTTTTTTTCGGATTCAGTATTGCCAGTCAATCGGGTTTTGCCGGCTCCTCAGTCCTGGTCTCAGTGTTGGACGTCCATTGCCTGTCTTCATTGCCTTGTCTTGTCTGTGTCATGTTTCATTGCTTTAACTGTTTGTGTATCTTTCATTATGGGACAGAGCACTTCAATGCCTCTGTCCCTGATCCTTGATCACTGGACCAAAGTCCGCTTAAGGGCTCAGAATCTTTCTTTTTCAGTAAAGCCCCGGATGTGGCAGACTCTCTGTGCTTCAGAATGGCCCACCTTTGGATTTGGATTACCCCTAGAAGGATCTTTCTACTTCCCACTAATTTAAAAAAGTCAGAGATATTGTCTTTCAGCCGGGGCCACATAGCCATCTGGATCAACAGCCATATATCTTAACTCGGCGGGAACTCTGCATATCTCCTTTTCCATGGGTGAAGCCTTTCTTGCCCCTGCCCCCACTCTGACTCCTTCCCCCAGGAGCTCTCAAATCCTCTGCTCCTCCTCCTCCTACACCCTCTGTTCTCCTTGAGTCACGAGATTTCACTCTACTGGACTCTCCTTCCCCTCCTTATCCCCTGCCCTTGTCCCCCAACCTCCAACACCCTCTAAGTGATTCCCCTGCTTCTGACTCAGCCTCTCCTCCATTGGAGGAAGCTATGCCGGCCCAGCGCCCTCCAGATAATTCCCTTGCGGCACACACAGCACCTCTTCCCTTGGAGGAAGCTGACCCGTCTAAAGGAACTCGCTGGCGGTGAATGATTGAAAACCCTGGAACTCTTGGGATGCTCCCCCTCCATCCCTATGGGACAATGATTGACGATGGCCACGGGGAAAAAATGCAAGCCTACCAGTATTAGCCTTTCTCCTCGTCAGACCTAAATAACTTAAAAAAATTATAATCCCCCTTTTTCTGAGGACCCCACTTGGCTCTCAGGTCTGGTTGAGTCATTGATGTTTTCACACCAGCCTACTTCAGAAGACTGCCAAAAACTCCTAGGGATTCTCTTCATGACAGAGGAACAACAGTGAATCCTCCAGGAAGCTAGAAAAAAATATCCTCAAACAAGATGTGCGTCCGACACAACTTCCCAACATAATCAAAGGCAGCTTTCCCTTGAACCCACCCAACTGAGACCCCAAAATCTTTGAAGGTAGGGAGCATCTGTCCACTTATCACCGGGCTCTAATAGTGTGTCTCCAAGCAGCCGCTAGCGACAAACTAATTTGGACAAGGTAAGAGAGATTATTCAAGGGCCTGATGAATCTCCCACTATGTTTCTAGAGAGAATTATAGAGGCATATAGGAGATATACTCCTTTTGATCCTCAGGCAGAGAATCAAAAGGCATCTGTCACGATGGACTTTATTGGGCAAACTGGCCTGGATATTAAAACAAAGTTACAAAGCTAGATTGATTACAAGATATGACTTTGAGAGATTTAGTCAGAGAAGTCAAGAACGTATACTATAAGAGAGAAACTGAGGAAGAGAAGGGAGCAAAGGGAGGATAAAAGAAACAAAAGGCAGACTAAGGCATTGACTAAGGTCCTGGTCACAACAACAAATAGGCCAGAAATTAAGAAACAGGTAGACAAGAAGGGATAACATTGGCCCATGCCAGAGGGCACCCTGCCCTCAGATCAATGTGCCTACCCTAAAGAAAAAAGGACACTGGGCCAAAATTGCCCTAAAAAGCGACAGCCACACCAGCCAGCCATACTGACTCTGGAGGATGACTAAGAATGTCGGGGCTCAGTTTCCCTCCCCAAGCTCAAGGTAACTTTTGAAGTGTTTCAAAAGTGATTATGGAAATCGAAAATAATGTGTTTGGAAAGAAGTCTCATGAAAAGGTCAGTCAAGAAACATGGATGAATACATGTGTTCTGAAGCACGAAGTGATTGAAAGTGAGACAAATGCCTATAAATTTGCTAACTTGTGGATGAAATATATATTCTATGATGTGCATAAAGTGAATAAATAGTAATGTAGAAGTGTTGAATAAAATTGAACATCAAAATACACATCATGTCCCATAGTAATCTACTTGAATTGATTTTATACAGGGTCAGTTAGTGTAGAAATGTTAGGATATGTTTGCACCATTCAAAGAAGTTAGTTTTCAGTACTAGGAAACAAATTTGTATTTCAGGTGGATGAATATTACTGAGAATAATCTTGTGAAAAGTTGATTAAAAATCCAAATACATCAATATGAATGAATTTAGGGAGTGTATAATAAGACACGTGTTTTATATATATATATATATATATCACAGACATTAAAAATAGCAATATATATGCCAATTGAAATTCATCATGAAATATATATCATCATCATATCCAAAAATATTCATTTTAATGAATATGGATTTTTATATAAGTTTGTTCAAATAGGAAGCTCACCCATGGGTTGAATTTTCAGTTCCAACAGTGTTTAGGACGAGTGATCACTTCTCACAATTTGTATGTGCCATGTCAGCCACCTCACGAGAATGTACGTGTGACACCAGGTAGGATTCTATATGTGCATATTAAAACACATGTGCTGAATAGGCTACTGTGAAAGGAAGACAGTAATTCATATATTTGTTAACTTTAAAAACACATGTAGAACTATTTCAATTAAAAATTGACTAGATTTATAACTCCTACCCTATATATTTCAAAAGGCATGTCCAACTATACACCATGCCTCCTCTGAAATGCTTGTATTTCTATTCTGTTTGGGTTATGTTTCTCCATCATATTAGGATTAGTAGTCAGAGTCTAGTAGGGAATGGGTTAGTGTCAGGGATTCACCAAAATCTTTCCACTCTCATTCAGAACAATGCCTAGACATTACCCTCGTCCCAAGTAAGACACAATTAGAGGATAAGAGTTAAAAATTCTGTGAATACATATCTGGAAATGAATATTCTCATGAGTTCACAACCTTGGATGTCATAAAGGAGTTTCCAAAAGTATGGGACAGGGTAAGCACTCCACAAACATGGAGCTCTGCTGCCCTAAAGACTTCTTGAGAAACTGCCTCTGAGGTTGGGCACTTGATATATATGTTTTCGTAAGGAGCTTTCTTTGTACTGAGACCATCAAAGCTGGGTGTGCATCTATGCGACCTGGAGGACATGGTTTCATATTTTCCAATGAACATGAGGCAGCAGTGCTGAATTCTCTCTATGTAGCTAAACTGTGTCCACTGGGGCCTAAGTGTCTCCGCGTGTGGACTGTGAAGCCATTTGGTCATCCTTCACTTTTCCTGGTGTTTCTTGCTGCTGCACTGGGAGTTTGGTATTTGCTTATGAAGTAAAAAAAAGATCACCTGGGACACAGTGCTTGAGGAAGTTCTGTCACGTGTGGTGGGTCAGGGTCTGCAAGAGAATATACCAACAATGCTTCTATTCCACATAGCTTTTCCCCTTGACCACAGCAACATAATTCTCAACATTGCCCTGAAACCTCTCTATATAACAAGATACCATTACATATAAGGGTCTGCTGGCTGCACCATGTCAGTCACAAGGCATTTGGAAGCCAATGGAAGATCAACATGGCCCCACCACAGATGTTTTATCACACACCTCCCCTCCTCTGGTCTAGGCCCACTACTCAGCAGGCTCCAATTTACTGGCATCTCTGTTATACACCATTTTGATGAAACCTAGTCAATCAAGGCACTGTCTGGTATACTCATGATCAGCAACCGGTTTTCCAAATTTTCTCCAGTGCCACCTGGTCATGGAAATTTCAATAATTTTATTGTATTTATCTAGCCATTTTTCACGGATGAAGATGGAGGCACTGTGGATTTCAATTTGTACAGGAACCATTAAATGATGAGAAACCTCATTTCAATGAAAGCTCTGTAGAACTGTTAAAGACAAGGCTTCCCAGGGAGTGGCCAAAAAGTCACATGAAATCACACCCATTGAGGTCTACAATGTGAGGTCCATGTGTGTTTTGACTGTCACCTATGCCTACCAAGTCTTTCAGAAAAAAAAAATCATGTGGTATCCTGGCTGAGATTCCCAGTGCTCTGTGGAAAGCCACCCTGGGCCTAGATCTCAGTTTCCAAGAGAGACTCTCATGCGTGCCCTCCTAGAATCCCAACACAATTCATGGCACAAGTTCTCTGAGATCAGATCCAGAATGCACTCGCTAAGTGTAATCACACCAGAGTTCAAGCCCATGTGGACCCAGGAATCTCATTTAACAGCCACACAATGACCACAATTAAACCAAAACACTCCCACATGGCCCTCATCTTTTTCCATATAGATACTCATCATAACCTCTGGCTGGAGGTTTCCATGAGGGGCACATTCCAAGACAGTGTCCAAAATAAGCTCCCTTGCCCCTCATTTGCCTAAAGTCAGGGTGGCCTGGACATACTTCCTGTGAACCCGGAGTGATCAAATAGGCATGCCGTTAATACTGCACCGCTTCTTCAATTTGAGGCCTACTGAGTTAGAGGTATAGATTCTTTATGTAAATTAGAGTCATGAGAAAACCCAAGCACCTTTGCAGGGCTTTGAAGAACTCAATTGACACAAAGGATCCCTATTCTCACTTGATAGAGGTCAGGAACCTCACAGAGGAAAGCGAGACTTTATCCACAATGACTGGTGTATTTGCCATTTTGGTTTTGGATGCACACATGGGATCTTTCTTTAGATCCATCTGGTGCTGAGAATCTAAGCCACAACCTCACACAGGGCCAAGATGCTAATTCAGACACATCCCTTTCCAAAGCAATTAAGCAAAGAGCCACAGGTGATGCCCAATCATTTCCATTTGAAAACTGTTTACTTCAGGCTTCACAAAGGGGTGGCCAGAGCAAGAACTTCCTGACATTCAGTTCATCAGAACAATATATAAGCAAAATGCCCAAAGCAGGGTTTTTCCACTGAGATTTTCCTGGTCACACTGATATCTGAGTTTTTTGAGATGCTCGCCATTCCCTTCAGCTATCCAGTACATGGCCATGTCACAGAGCTTGGAGGTGGTATATATATTGGACACAAAACCATGATCCTATTCTGGAGAGTGAACAGAGTTCATGAATAAACCTGGAAATTAGGAATGTATTAGGTTATGCCCATCTTTAAGTAAAGCCGCAAACCATTCATAAATTGGGCAGGATGAAATGGGAAGCTTTCTACTAGACAGGACACATCCATTGATGCACTCTCTTTTCTAATGTCTACAACCACGGACACCATGGGATACACAGACATAGAAACACTCTCCTTTTCAAACGACTTACGAGAAACAGTTCACTCCAAACCAAACAAACCACCTTTTTTTTCCTATTCTCACAACATGAGACAAAATCACAAACTCACAACCACACCCACAAAGGCACCTCCTTACCCTAAGTAGGTCTGTGACTCTATGGAGTGTCCTCTGACTGGTGGGCCACACAATGTTCCCCCGAAATGTCCTGTCCTGTCTCAGATATGGTCTCCTTGGCCATCTCTATGAAGTTGTCAGGAGCCAGCGGTGGGCCACTACCTGCTTTTTCAGGAAAGGCCCCTCTTCAGAGCTCTCTTGGCTTTTGGCCATTCTAACATCAGTAGGTACAAAGAAAGACTGACTCTGTCCTTGGTAATTCCAAACAAGTGAACCCACTGGGACTGGTACTGGGACTGGCTCTGTGTGCCTGGCTTCCAGGATCCTAAGTTCAGAGAGTTCCATCACCAAGGGAGTAAGGTGAGGTCACTTCCTTCAGGAACTGAATGAGGTCACTGCCTTGGCAACCACTTTATCCTAACAGTTGCTTCCAAGTGTCTCATTAGATGGAGGCTTCCCCTACTTCCTGTGAAACATTCACAAGTTAGAATGGTATATCAACCATAGGAACCCGGTAATAGCTCTCCACACAGGCCTGGTTTGGTCCATCTCCTCTACATTGAGAAGAGAGGTTCTGATTCAGACACATCCCGTCATCCTGACCAGGCATTTTGCCATGGAAGATTACTTTTGCTTTCTCAGGTCCTCCATAGCTGACTACATATTCTCCAGGGATCATTTCTGCATTGAACTTGTGGTTCTCAACAGGTGAAAGATCCCCTACATTCCTGTATTGTAAGACCAACTCTGTCCCTGCTCTTCTTTAAATTTACATTGAGGGAACAGTGAATTGTTAGGGTTAATAAAATGTTTGATTTGGGTTAGAAATCATTCTGCTGGATGAATAATTGTATTGGGAACCTGCGATATTTTTAAAAATATAGAGGTGAAATATATAAATGAAAAAAGAAAGTCTAGGTAATTTTGAAGCCCAGAGGGGCAATGGGCCCTTCATTGGGATACTTAGCTTTGATTTACGTTGTGCACAGATATCTCAGATAAATCGATATACAATGGCATAGGACCTTGTACCTTTTATGATTAAAATTCGAAGAGAACATCCAGTCAAAAAGGGATAGTAAGTAGGATTAGATAGATATTCGGTAGGTTAACAAAGAAGAGTGAGTATAGGATTTGGAACAAAAGTTCTTTAGCAATAGGGTTTGGGTTAAAGTGTGAAAGTAAATATCAGCACACTTGAAGGGTCAGTCACAATGATGAACAGTGGAAAATAGGTAGGAAAGCAGATATCAATAGAGATATTACAAAATCAACAAATGGGCCAAGGACCTGAACAGACACTTCTCAGAAGAAGACATATAATCAATTAATAAGTACATGAAAAAATTCTCACCTTCTCTAGCAGTCAGAGAAATGCAAATCAAAACCACCCTAAGATACCATCTCACTCCAGTAAGATCGGCAGCCATTAGGATGTCAAACAATAATAAGTGCTCGCGAGGATGTGGGGAAAAGGGTACACTTGTACATTGCTGGTGGGACTGCAAAATGGTGCGGCCATTATGGAAAGCAGTCTGGAGATTCCTGGGAAAGCTGGGAATGGAACCACCATTTGACCCAGCTATCGCCCTCCTCGGACTATTCCCTGAGGACCATAAAAGAGCATGCTATAGGGATACCGCCACATCAATGATCATAGCAGCACAATTCACAATAGGCAGACTGTGGAACCAACCTAGATGCATTTCAATAGATGAATGGATAAAAAATAATGTGGCATCTATACACAATGGAGTATTATGCAGCACTAAAAAATGACAAATTCATGGAATTTGCGGGGAAATGGATGGCATTAGAGCAGATTATGCTAAGTGAAGCTACCCAATCCTTAAAAAACAAATGCCAAATGTCTTCTTTGATTTAAGGAGAGCAATTAAGAACTGAACAGAGGGAAAGAGCATGAGGAAAATATTAACATTAAACTGAGACAAGTGATGGGAGGGAAAGGGAGAGAGAAGGGAAATTGCATGGAAACGGAAAGAACCCTCATCGTTATACGAAATCACATATACGAGGTTGTGAGGGGAAAGGGGGGGAAGGGAGAGAACGGAACAACAACAGATGAGGTAGAGAGGGAAGATGAAAGGGGAGGGGAGGGGGGATAGTAGGGGATAGGAAAGTCAGCAGAATACATAGTCACTAATATGGCATTATGTAAACATTGTGAATGTGTAACTGATGTGATTCTGCAATCTGTATTTGGGGTAAAAATGGAAATGCATAACTCACTTGAATCAAATGTATGAAAGATGAAAAAAATAAAAATTAAAAAAGTACTAAATTGGCTCATCGTAACAATAAAAAAAGAGATATTACAAAATCAGGCAAAGTATAAAGTGAGTGATATGATTAGATATTTGCAACAGGGTTGATTTTGAATATATAATCTTAGGAAGAAACAAATATGTAGTCACCAATAGGATTGATATTTGAGAGCATTAGGCAACCTGAACATGGAAGTAATCCATGTTCACTTTCCATTTAGGCTTTAGTACAATAATAAGTGTGAACTTTGCATTTTGTTTCCAGAATATTACTGTGATAAAATGTATATGTAGATTAGGTGACATGAGTATTTCTTTCACCATTTCTGTGAGTAATATTTTGAAGACATATACATAAGTATTGGTTGTACAAAAAGCTGTACCCTGTGTCTATGAATATACAGATAATGCATGAATAGACCATACTGTGAATAAATAGTATAGCTGGTTCCACTTTAAATAATGGATTGAATTGATATTCACAAAGGAGTGGTCTGAGGCAAAAACCTTCCTGAAATTCAGGGCAAAAGAACAATAGGTAAACAAAACGCACAAAGCAGGGTTTCTCCACTGAGACTTTCCTGGTCACACTGATATCTGAGTTTTCCTAGATGCTCGCTTTTCCCTTCAGCTATCCAGTACATAGCCATATCACATAGCTTGGAGGTAGTACATATCTTGGACACAAAACAATGAGGCAATTCTGGAGAGTGTCCAGAATTCAGGATGTAAACAGAAACTTTGAAAGATAGCAGGGGTTTCCCTTCAATAAGGAAAGCTGCAGTCCATTAATAAATCGGGCAGGATGAATGTTGCGAAGCTTTCTCCTAGACAGGACACATCCATTGATGCATTTTCTTTTCTAATGTCTACAACCACGGACAGAGTGGGATACACAGACATAGAAGCACTCACCTTGTCAAAGGACTTACTAGAAACAGTCCACGCCAATTCAAACAAACAGCCTTTCTTACATCTTCTCAGAACTTGAGAAAAAACCATACACACACCTACAGCCACAAAGGCACCTCCTTTGTGGAGTGTCCTCTGAATGGTGGGCCATACTATATTCCCCCAAAATGGCCTGTTGTATCTCAAATCTGGTCTCCTTGGCCAACTCTGTGCAGTTGTCAGGAGCCAGCGGTGAACCAATACCTGCTTTCTCAGAAAGGTCTTTCTTCAGAGCTTTCCTGGCATTTGGCCATCCTCACATCTGTTGGTACTAAGAAAGACTGACTCTGTGCTTGGTAAATTGAAACAAGTGAGACCACAGGGACTGGGAATGCGACTGGCTCTGGGTCCCTCTCTTCCTGGATCCCAGGTTCAGAGAGTTCCATCACCAAGGAAGTGAAGTGAGGTAACTTCCTTCAGGAACAGAATGAGGTCACTGCCTTGGCAACCTCTTTGTCCTAACAGTAACTTCGAAGGGTCCCATGAGATGGAGTCTGTCCCTTCTTTCTGTCACACTTTCACAAGTTAGAATGGTATATCAACCATAGGCACCTGGGAAGAGCTCTCCACACAGGCCTGATTTGGTCCATCTTCTCTACATTTAGAAGATAGAGGTTGATTCAGACACATCCATTCATCTTGACCAGGTTGTTTACCATAAAAGATGACTTTTCCTCTCTCAGGTCCTTCATAGCTGCCTATATCTTCTCCAGGGATCATTTCTGCATGGACCTTTGATGTTCTCAGAAGGTGGAAGATCCCCTACATTCCTGTATTATAAGACCAACTCTGTCCCTCCTCTTTTGTAAAGTTAGATTGAGGGAACAGTGTATGTTTAGGGTTAATAACATGTTTGATTTGGGTTAGGAATCTCTCTGCCCCATGAATAATGGTATTGGGAACCTGTGATATTTACAAGAATATATAGGTGAAATGTAAGTATGAAAACAGAAATCTAGGTAAGATTCGAAGTCAGAAGGGCATTGGGTCCTTGAGTGGGATTCTTAGGTTTGAATTATGTTCTGCATATATGTCTCCGACAAATTGAAATACAATGGTTTAGGACCTTATACCTTGGATGATTAATTGTCGAAGAGAACATCGAGTCAAAAAGCAATAGTCAGTAGGATTAGGAAGATAGTCAGTAGGTTTAGAAATAAGAGTGAGTATAGGATTTAGACCAAAATTTCTTTAGCAATAGGGTCTCGGGTAGACATTGAATGTAAATGTCAGCATATGTGAAGTGTCAGACACAATGATGAACTGGGGAATATATGTAGGAAAGCAGATATCAATAGAGATATAAGGAAATCAGGCAAAGTATAAACTGAGTGATAGGATTAGACATTTTCAACAGGCTTGAAGTTGAATATATAATCTTAGAAAGAAACAAATATGTAGTCACCAATAGGATTTACATTTGAGAGCATTAGGCAACCTGGATATGGTTGTTTTTAGTAATCCATGCTCACTTTCCATTTAGGCTTTGATACAATCATGAGTATGACCTTTGTTTTTTGTGTCCAGAATATTACTGTGATAAAAAAAAGAAATATATATTGATAGATAGATAGATAAGGTGACATGAATATTTCTTCTACCATTTTTGGGAGCAATGTTTTGAAGAGGTATAAATTAGTATTGGGGGAACAAAGAGGTGTACACTGTGTCTATGAATATAGAGATAATGCATTAATAGACCATACTGTGAATAAATATCATGCCTGGTTCCAACTTTAATAATGGATTGAATTGAAATGTGAAAATGTACAGGAAATCTTATATTGATATTCACACATTCACTCCAACCACTTATACATCTAATGGTAATATTAATGTTATGGTTTATCTTGAAGAGTGTGTGGGTTTAGCTTCAAATTTGATTATGGAAATCGAAAATAATGTGTTTGGAAAGAAGTCTCATGAAAAGACCAGTCAAGTAACATGGAGGAATACATGTGTTCTGAAGCAGGAAGTGATTAAAAGTGAAACAAATTCCTATAAATTTGTGAACTTGTGAATGAAATATATATCCTATGATGTGCAAACCTGAAGAAATAGTAATGTACCAGTGTTGAATTAAAATGAATGTCAAAATAGACATCATGTCCCATAGGAATATACTTGCATTGATGTTAAACTGGGTCAGTTACTGTAGAAATATTGGGATTTGTAAGCACCATTGATTGATGTTAGTTTTCAGCACTGGGAAACAAATATGTATTTCAGGTAGATGATTATTTCTGAGAATAATCTTGTGAAAAGTTGATTATAAATCCACATACATGAACATGAATGAATTTACGGAGTGTATATAAGACAAATATATTTCATATTTTATAAAATCTGTAGAGTGTATGTGTATATATATATATATATATATATATATATATATATATACAAAAAAAACACAAAAATTCATTAAAAAGTATCAATATATATATGCCAATCGTAATTCATCATGTAATATATATCACCCTCAGATGCAAAAATATTTATTTTACTAAACATGGGTTTATGTATAATATTGTTCTAATATGAAGCTCACCCATAGTTTGGATTTTCAGTTCCAACAGCGTTTAGGAGGACTGATCTCTTCTTACAATTTGTTTCTGCCAAGTCAGCCAACTCATAAAAATATACGTGTGATACCAAGTAGGAATCTATATGTGCATATAAAAAGTACATGTGCTGAGTAGGCTACAGAGAAAGGGAGACAGGAATTCACATATTTGTTAACTTTAAAAACGCATGGAGAGAGCTGGGGATGTGGCTCAAGTGGTAGCGCGCTCGCCTTGCATGCGTGCGGCATGGGTTCGATTCTCAGCACCACGTGCAAACAAAGATGTTGTGTCTGCCGATAACTAAAAAAATAAATATTATAGAATTCTCTCTCTCCTCTCTAACTCTCTCTTTAAAAAAAATTACATGGAGGACTATTTCAATTAAAAATTGAGTAGATTTATAAAACCGACCCTTTATCATGCAAGAGGGAAGTCCAACTATACACCATGCCTCCTCTGAACTGCTTGTATTTTCATTTTTTTTGTTTATTTTTCTCCATCATATTAGGATTAGTAGTCAGAGTCTAGTAGGGTATGAGTTAGTGTCAGGGATTCAGTATTTCGAATGGAAAATTGGAAAATGGATCAATGTGTATGCAAATGTGTACTACAAAAAAATTTTCCCACTCTCATTCAGAACAATGCCTTGACATTACCTTCACCCCAAGTAAGACACAATTAGAGGAGAAGAGTTAGAAAATCTTTGAATACATATCTGAAATTGAAAATGCTTAGGGTTCACAACCTTGGAGATTGTAGAGGAGTTTCCAAAAGTAAGGGACAGTGTAAAAACTCTACAAACATGGAGATTTGCCTGCCTAAAGACGTCTGGAGAAACTGTCTCTAGGTTGGGCACTTGAAATATATGTTTTTGTGAGGATCTTTAGCTTCCTTTCTAGTGAGACCATCAAAGCTGCGTCTTCATCTCTGTGATCTGGAGGACATGGTTTATAATTTTCCAATAAACATGAAGCAGCAGTGCTGAATTCTCTCTTGTATGTAAACTGTGGCCACTGGGGGCTAAGTGTCTCCCCATATGGACTGCGAAGCCATTTCATCATCCTCCACTTTTCCTAATGTTTCTTCCTGCTGCACTCGGAGTTTGGTATTTGCTTCACGAAATACAAGGAGTTCAACTGGGACACAGTGTTGCCGCGAGTTCTGTCACGTGTGGTGGATCAGGGTCTGCAGGAGAATGCACCAACAGGGCTTGTATACCACATAGGATGCCCCCTTGACCATAGCAACCTGATTCTGAACATTGCACTGAAACCTCTCCATATAACAAGTTGCCTTTACATATAAGGGTCTGCTGGCTGCACCATGTCAGTCACAAGCCATTTGGAAGCCAATGGCAGATCCACATGGCCCCACCTCAGATGTTTTATCACACATTTGCTCACCACTGCTCTAGGCCCACTACTCAGCAGGATCCAAATTATCGAGATCTCTGTTCTACACCATTTTCATCAAAACCAGTCAATCAAGGCACTGTCTGGTACACTTGTGATCAGCAACAGGACATCCAAATGTTCTTCATTGCCACCTGGTCATTGAAATTTCAAAAATTTCATGGTATTTATCTAGCAAATTTTCAATTATGAAGTTGGAAGCACGATGGCTTTCAAATCATTCAGGAATCATTCAATGGTGAGGAAGCTCATTTCAATGAAAAATTTGAAGAACTCTCACAGGCAAGGCTTCCCAAAGAGTGGCCTAAAAGTCACATGAATCCAGGCCCATCGAGGTCTACAATTGAGGTCCATGTGTGTTTTGACTAGCAAATATGGCTTCCAAGTCTTTCAGAAAAAAATAATGTGATATCCTGGCTGAGATTCCCAGTGCTCTGTGGAAAGTCACCCTAGGACTAGATCTCAGTTTCCAACGGAGACTCTCATGCATGGCCTCCTAAATTCTTAACACAATTCATGGCAATACTTCTTTGATGATTGATCCAGAACTGAGTGTTTAAGGGGAATGACACCAGAGTTCAAGCCCAGGTGGATCCAGTCATCTCTTCCAACTGCCACACGAATGACTACAATTAAAACCAAAACACTTCCACATGGTCCTCACCTTCTTCCAGAGAGACACTCATCATTACCTCTGGCTGGAGTTTTTCATGTGGGACGCATCCCAAGAGAGTGTCCAAAATAATCTTCCTTGCCCCTCATTTGCCCAAAGTCAGGGTGGCATGGTCACCCTTCCTGTGAACCTGGAGTGATCCAATAGGCCTGCTTCTCCAATTTGAGGCCTACTGACTCTCAGGGATAGATTCTTTAAGTGATTTGGAGTCACAAGAAAACACAAGCACCTCTGCAGTTCTTCAAAGAACTCATTTGACCTAAAGGATCCCTATTCTCACTTGATAGAGGTCAGAATCCTAACAGAGGAAGGCAAGAGATTCATCAACAATGACAGATTTTGGGCCATTTTGGTTTTGATTGCACACATGGAATCTATCTTTAGATCCATCATGTGCTGAGAATCTAAGCCACAACCTCATACAGGGCCAAGAGGCTGATTTAGACACATCCTTTTACAAGCAATTAAGCAAAGAGCCACAGGTGATGCCCATTCATTTCCATTTGAAAACTGTTTTCTTCAGGCTTCACAAAGGGGTGGCCTGAGGCAAAGACCTTCCTGACATTCAGGACAACAGAACCATAGGTAAGCAAATGAACCAAAGCAGGGTTTCTCCACTGAGAATTTCCGGGTCACACTGATATCTGAGTTTTCTAAGATGTTCCCATTCTCTACAGCTATCAAGTATATGGACATGTCTCAGAGCTTGGAGGTGGTACATATCTTGGAAAAAAAACCATGAGACTATTCTGGAGAGTGGCCAGAATTCAGGAAGAAAACAGGAACTTAGGAATTTAGTAGGTGTTGCCCATCCATAAGGCAAACCAAAGTCCATTCTTCAATTAGGCAGGATGAATGCTGGGAAGTTTTCTACTAGACAGGACACATCCTTTGATGCCTTCTCTTTTCTAATGTCTACAACCACGGACACAGTGGGATACTCAGACTTAGAAACACTAGCCTTGTCAAACGACTTACTAGAAACAGTCCACTCCAACCCAAAAAAACTGCCTTTCCTACCTATTCTCAGAACATGAGAGAAAAGCACAAACTCACTGAACACCCACAAAGGCACCTCCTTAACCCAAGTAGGTCTGTGACTATCCGGAGTGTCCTCTAACTGGTGGGCCATACTATGTTCCCCTGAAATGGCCTGTCCTTTCTCAGATCTGGTCTCCTTGGCCAACACTGTGAAGTTGTCAGGAGCCAGCGATGAACCAATACCTGCTTTCTCAGGAAAGGCCCCTCTTCAGAGCTCTTCTGCCATTTGACAATCCTCATATCAGTGGGTACCAAGAAAGACTGACTCTGTCCTTTATAAATCCAAACAAGTGAGACCACTGGGACTGGGACTGGGACTGGCTCTGGGTGCCTGGCTTCCTGCATCACAATTTCAGATTTTTTGATCACCAAGGAAGAGAGGTGAGGTCACTTTCTTTAGGAACTGAATGAGGTCACTACCTTGGCCACCACTTTGTCCTAACAGTTGCTTCGAAAGGTCCCATGAAATGGAGGTTGCCCCTACTTCCTTTGACACTTTCACAAGTTAGAATGGTATATCAACCATAGGCACCTGTAAACAGCTCTCCACACAGGCATGGTTTCATCAGTTCTCTACATTAAGAAAGGAGAGGCTGATTCAGACACATCCCTTCATACTGACCCTGTTGTTTGCCATGGAATATGACTTTTCCCCTCTTAGGTCCTTCATAGCTGCCTGCAACTTCTTCAGGGTATAATTTCTGCATGGTCCTTTGATGTTCTCAGCAGGTGGAAGATCCCCTACATTACTGTATTGTAAGATAAACTCTGTCTCGGCTCTTCTGTAAAGTTAGTTTGAGGGAACAATGTATGGTTAGGCTTAATAACATGTTTCATTTGAGTTAGGAATCATTCTGCTTAATGAATAATGGTATTGGGAACTTGCGATATTTACAAGAATATATTGGTGAAATATAAGTTTGAAAACAGAAATCTAGATAAGATTTGAATCCAGGAAGGGCATTGGGCTGTTGTTTGGGATACTTAGCTTTGAATTATGTTCTGCACAGATGTCTCAGATAAATCAATATACAATGGCATAGGACCTTGTACCTTGGATGATTGCTTGTCGAAGAGATCATCCAGTCAAAAAGGGATAGTCTTTAGGATTAGGAAGATAGTCGGTATGTTAGAAAAAAGAGTGAGTATAGGATTTGGACCAAAAGTTCTTTAGCAATAGGGAATGTAAATGTCAGCACATGTGAAGAGTCAGTCACAATGATGAACTGGGGAAAATATGTAGGAAAGCAGATATCAATAGAGACATTAGGAAATCAGGCAAAATATAAAGTGAGTGATAGGATTAGTCATTTTCAACAGGGTTGAGGTTGAATATATTATCTTAAGAAGAAACAAATATGTAGTCACCAATAGGATTGATTTGAGAGCGTTAGGCAACCTGGATATGGATGTGTTTAGTAATCCATGCTCACTTTCCATTTAGGCTTTGGTGAAAGGTTAATAAAATAGGTACTTGTTACTTACTGTTTTTCTGTATGCTTAACAAAACACTGTTGAAGTCTTGAGGACTGTTTGCTAATCTTGTTTCCAGAATGTGCTGTCCCCAACTGCCAAACTGCAAATGTATACCCTCACCCGTTTGCACGCAAACCACCCACTTGCCCTGACCCATCAATAAACTCCCCTCCCTGCCCTCTCCAAGGAAAGCGTATAAGCTCTGCTTAAGCTGTTCTCATTGCTCTCTGCTCTATTCAAGTGAGCTCTGAGCCCCAGAATGCTGGACCCATAATAAACCATTTACTTTTGCATGAGACATTCCTCTGGTGGTCTCTTCCTCTGATGCTTGCCCGACCTTTACATCTGGAGGCACGAGCAAGATCCGGCAGCGACGGATGAAAGATCCCCAAGGGGCTCCTTTCAGGGTAAGTAAGGGAACTCTTTTTGGTTTTAGGTTTCAGGTTAGGGCTTGGCAAAATGGCTATTGGTGATGAGCGTGAGCTCTCTCTGACAGAGGCTGACATACGTGTCACAGAGCCACCGGCCACGTCCCTGGGGGATGCCCCAGAGGACTCAGGAAATCGAGGAACAATAGTCTCCTTGACTCAGTGATATTTTGCTTCGGATTCAGTATTGCCAGCCCATCAGGTTTTGCCGGCTACTCAGTCCTGGCCTCAGTATTGGACGTCCATTGCCTGTCTTTATTGTCTTGTCTTGTCAGTGTAGTGTGTGATTGCTTTCACTGTTTGTGTATCTCTCATTTTGGGACAGAGAACTTCAACACCTCTCTTCCTGACCCTTGATCACTGGACCAAAGTCTGCGCAAGGCCCAGAATCTTTCTTTTTCAGTAAATTGCTGGACCTGGCAGACCCTCTGTGCCTCAGAATGACCCACCTTTGGAGTTGGATAGCCCCTAGAAACATCTACTTCCCACTAATTTGAAACGTCAGAGATTTTGTCTTTCAACCGGGGCCACATAGACATCCAGATCAACAGCCATATATCTTAACTTTGCAGGACCTCTGCAAATCTCCTCCTACATGGGTGAAGCCTTTCTTTGTCTCTGCGCCCACTCCTACTCCTTCCACCATGATTCTATCTCACAAACCCTCTGCTCTTCCTCCTCCAACCTCTGTTCTCCCTGAGTCTCAAGACTCTACTGGACTCTCCTACCCTTCTTATCAGCTGCCGTCATCCACCAACCCCCAACAACCTCTAAGTGATTCCTTTGCTGCTGACTCAGCCTCTCCACCATTGGAGAAAGCTAGGCCGGCCCAGCGCCCACCAGATGACTCCCCCTTGTCACACACACAGCCCCTCCTTCCCTGGAGGAAGCTGGCCTGGCTAAAAGAACTCAAAGAACTCCCTGGCGTTTTCACACCTGCCTACTTGGGATGACTGCCAACAAATCCTAGGGATTCTCTTCATGACAGAGGAACGAGAGAGAAACTTTCTGGAAGCTAGAAAAAAATATCCTCGGACCAGATGGGTGACCAACACAACTTCCCAACATTATCAAAGCCAGCTTACCCTTGAACTGACCCAACTCGGTCCCCGACACCTTTGAAGGTAGGGAGCATCTGTCCACTTATTGCCGGGCCCTAATAGTGGGTTTCCAACCGGCCGCTAGCCAACCAAATAATTTGGCCAAGGTAAGAGAGATTATTCAAGGGCCTGATGAATATCCCTCTATGTTTCTAGAGAGAATTATGGAGGCATATAGGAGATATACTCCTTTTGATCTTCAGGCAGAGGATCAAAAGACATATGTCATGATGGCCTTCATTAGGCAAGCTGATCTGGATATTAAAAGAAAGTTACAATACTTAGATGGATTACAAGATATGACTTTGAGAGATTTAGTCAGGGTAGACGAGAAAGTATCCTATAAGAGAGAAACAGAGAGAACGAAAGGGAGCAAAGGGAGGATGACAGATGAAAAAGACAGATGAAGGTATTAACTAAGGTCCTGGTCACAACAATAAATAGGCCAGAAATTAAGAAACAGGGAGACAATAAGCGATACCTGGGTCCCCACCAGAGGCCACCCTTGGCCTCAGATCAATGTGCCTACTGTAAAGAAAAAGGACACTGAGCCAAAAAGTGCCCTAGAAAGAGACAGCCACGCCAGACAGCCTTTCTGACTCTGGAGGTTGACTGAGAATGTCGGGGCTCAGATTCCTTCCCCGAGCTCAGGGTAACTTTTGAAGTGAAGGGGACCCCATAAACTTTGAAGTGGATACAGCAGCAGTATACTCAGCCCTTAAGGCCCCACTGGGCCCTCTATCAAATAAAAGGTCTCTAGTTCAAAGGGCTAACAGCAGTAAATATCAGACTTAGACAACTAAGAGGACCATGGACATGGGGAAAGGAAAAATCCAACATTCCTTCCTAGTAATCCCAGAATGCCTGGCCCCATTGATGGGCAGAGATCTGCTCAGTAAGCTCCGGGCCAAAACAACTTTTAACCCCGAAGGCCCCAAAATGAAATTTCTAAATCCTTCATTAAAAACTCCTATAGTCATGGCTTTATAAATGTCAGTCGAAGATGAACATCCACTTTTCACACACCCCAAGAATGATCAAACAGGCAAGCTACCCCAGAAATGGATAACAGATTACCCAGATGCCTGGGCAAAAATTGTTGGGTTAGGCCTAGCCATGAAACAACCTCCAAGAACAGTGGAGTTAAAAACCTCAGCCTCCCCAATCAATGTCAAACAACATCCTCTGAGCAAAAATGCTAAAGATGGGTTAAGGCCCCATATTCAGAAATATCTGGCTTTAGGGTCCTAAGGCCCTGTCAATCGGCCTGGAACACTCCCCTGCTACCAGTAAAAAATCCAGGAACTGGTCACTATCCCCGTTCAAGACCTAAGAGAGATCAACAACAGAGTGCAGGACATTCACCCCACGGTAAATAATTTGTACAATCTGCTTATCACTCTGAACCCTGAGTAAAAATGGTATGGACATAAAGATGCTATCTTTTGCATGCCTCTGCATAAAGACAGTCAGTTTCTGTTTGCTTTTGAGTGGGTAGACCCAGAAACCGGAACGTATGGTAAACTAACATGGACTAGACTCCCACAGGGGTTCAAAAACTCCCCCACTCTCTTTGATGAAGCCCTCCACAGAGATGTGAACAACTTCAGAACTATGCACCCCGAAGTCACCCAGCTTCAATACGTGGATGACCTGCTACTGCAGCCAACACCAAGGAAAACTGTGAGTCTGGGAACCAAGCACTATTATGTAAGCTTGTTCAACTCGGGTATAGAGCTTCTTCCAAAAAACCCCAAATTTGCCAGCAAGAAGTAGTCTTCCTGGGCTATTCCCTTAGAGGTGGTAAACGTTGGCTCACTGAGCCCAGAAAACAAACGGTTGTGCAGATACCCCCCCCCCCCAGCAGCAGACAACACAAAGAGTTTCTTGGGACTACTGGGTTTTGCAGGTTATGGATTCCTGTGTTTGCGTCCTTAACTTCTCCTTTATACCCGCTGTTAAAGGGAGATGCCCAATTCCAATGGACCCCTGAGCACCAGCAAGCTTTTGATAACATCTAACAACACTGGCACTGAACTCCGCAACTTCACTGAGCCAAGCCTGCAATTTCAGAAAGCCCTACACTACGTTAAAAATGTACATCAATTCACACACCTTGGTCCAAAGAAACTGCAGGCATTCCTGAAGGATCAAGAACAGAGTTTTCCACTAACCGACTCACAGCGAAAGGACATAACTGAACGGGTAACAAAACCCTGTCCGTTCTGTCAATAGAACAATTACCCTTCCAAGCTTCCTGCAGGAAAGCACCTATGAGCAACCAGACCAGGAAATTCTGGGAAGTGGACTTTACTGAAATTTAGCCAGCAAGGTATGGACTTCAATATCTCCTAGTGTTTGTAGATATATTTTCAGGATGGATTGAAGCCTTCCCCACAAAAAAAAAAAGGCACAAATGGTGGTAGAAAATCCTGAAAGATATTTTTCTATGATACGGCCTACCTAAGGTAATAGGGTCTGATAATGGACCGGCGTTCATGGCCCAGGTAAGTAAGGGGTTAGCCAGGATCCTGGGGATAAATTGGAAGTTACATTGTGCTTATAGACCCCAGAGCTCAGGACAGGTTAAAAAAATTAATAGAACCATTAAAGAGACCTTAACGAAATTAAGCTTAGAGAGGGCATCAAAGATTGGACTATGCTCCTGCCTTATGCACTGTTTCATGCAAGAAATACTCCCTCTGTTTCTTTGTGTAACCTCACCTCCTATGAAATTCTCTATGGGGCCCCTCCTCCAGTAAGGACCTAACCACACTCTAAGACCTACCGATCCCTTCCACACCCCCTTGCTTGACAAACTTAAAGCTATTGAAAGAACTCAGGGATACCTGTAAAAACAGCTGGCCACTGCCTACCAACCTGGTGAAGAGGAGACTCCACATCGATATCAAAATAGAGACTTCATCTACATAAGATGACATCAGGTGTCATCCCTGGAACCCCGCTGGACAGGACCATACCAGGTGCTACTTATAAAACCTACAGTGGTAAAGGTAGACGGAATCACTTCCTGGATGCTAATTCTCATCTCAAGCCTGTGCCCTGTCCAGACTCTGGCTTGAAAGTGGAAAAGACTGGTAACCCTTTCAAATTGCATATTTGCCATGTGGATAAGGCTATAGACTCTCCCCTTGGCCACCACTAGTCCTAACCATCATCAGCCCATTCAGCAGCGATGGCTGATCACAAATCCTATTAGACAAGAAGTATGGTCTGTCTCACATACAGCCCCCTTAGGGACCTGGTGGCCAACTCTCCACCCAGATATTTGTAAGCTGGGTATACGTCTTTCCAATTGGGATATCTCTGATGAAGAGGATCCCACTAAAATTCCATTAAATTTCTCCCGTACCATAGATAATGGAAACAAACATTATGGATGTAGGACACGCAAGCCTGATGCAGGTTGGCTAGCCTAGATTACTATGTTTGCCCGGTGGACTATCAAAGCCACAAACAACCATGGCTGTGTGGGGGAAAAGCCGTCTTCTTCCGTAAGTCATGGGGATGTGAGCATACAGGGGCTGCCTGGTGGAACCCAAACTCCTCATCAAATTCAGTTCACAGCATTGGCCATATTACCAATTAGACAACCAAAACCGATGGCCCCCAGAGGGGTCTCTAGATCCTCAAATTCTGTGTGACTATTTCAACTTCGGCAAGTGCTCAAAAGGATTGAAGAAAATTCCCCTATGTGTAGGCCTTTTCCCTCCTTTGCTCACATCACGAAATATGTTTCTCCAATAGATCCTTCTGCTCCAGATTCTCTGCTGTCACTCTCACATCAACAACCTGATTTCTCCCCTCCAATTACTAGATCAAAACCCCAAACCTCCGCTGGTTCTCAGACCATTGCCCCCATGCTGAGGCAGCAGGTACTGAGATACCCTTCCACCCACTCACTCCTCTCTTCTCCTGTCAGTGCCCACACCGGGTCCCACCAGGTCCTCTTACCAGCTAACCCAAACCTCAAACCAGCTGAGGAATGCCCTCAGACGCCTATCCAAGATGTAATGAAAATGGCCTTTAAAGTTGCTTTGTCATCACTAAAAACAGTTTACTAAGAATTTAAAGTCCCTCACAGGCTTTTTAGATACTCATTCCCGTCTTCCCATCTGCTCTACCTGTTCTACTGCTCAAGTTTTGTTGCCAGGAAAATCCCACACCCTTTTCCCATTATTCTTTTATATCTCTTTTTCCTCATTCTCAGAACCACAGAACTGCTCTCACCCCCCGCCTTCCCCGTCTTCCCCTCTGTACCAGGCCCACAGAAAAATCTTAAATGGCCTTCTCCAGAAGTCTTCATCGTGGCTGACTTTAGGACTTTCAGCAACAAAGTCCCTATAAAAGAGTTCAGTGTAGATAAACTTCCTCTTTTCATGTTGCTCTGTTATACTTGGCCACTGGCTGGAAAAAATCAGCCCTTCTAAGCTAGACACCCCCTTACTAGTTTTTCACAAAATATGTGAACAAGGCCTCTGGCCTTGAGCTGAGGCTTCCAGAGATGGCTACATTTCCAAGATAAAGAAGTTACCAACTGGGCTCCATGGTAACAGCTGGCAGGGAGAAAATAAAAGAGAAGAAAAAAGCTCTCCCCCTCCCAGGTGTCCTTAATAAGTTATCTTTCCCAGAGAAGAGGAAAATAAAAACAGAACCAAAAACTGCTTTTTGTGAACTTCTGCAGACTGTGAATTTCTGAGTCTTTTCCCTTACATGTTGGGTACAAAATTCTGAAACTACCTAAACTTGGGATTCAGGGGATTAATTGATTACAACAGAAGCAATGCCCTCTATATCCGGTTGCAACCAAATAGGACTGTTTCCCTGTCTTTGGTGCTATCTTAGGTGCCTTGCCTTGTCCATACCTACAACAGTATAATTCTATATACTTAAACATTGTTTATTCATAAAATTATCAGCAGATGTGATTAATTATGTAATGGTGCAGATGTTTCCCCGAGTGCTCTATCATGATGCAGGATCATTTAAATTTCAAATAGGGGGGCATACAACCCGGTTCCGCTGGCAACCTGTATCCTTCACTTTAGCCATCCTATGAGGAATAGTAGTTGCTGCAGAGAAGGGCACAGGAACCACTGCCCTAATCCATGGGACACAACAAATGACCCAATTAGAAGCAGCAATAGACCAAAACTTAAAGATATTAAAAAAACACCATCACAGCTTTACAAGAATCTTTAACCTCTCTCTCTGAAGTTGTTTTACAGAACAGGTGAGGGTTCGACCTCCTCTTCATGAGAGAAGGGGCCTTTGTCCTGCATTGAGGGAAGAATGTTGTTATTATGCCTACCATACTGGAGTTGTAAAAGAATCTATGATTAAATTAAGAAGACGCATTGAAGAGCATCAACAAGAGAGAGAGGCCCAAAAAGGGTGGTTTGAGTCTTGGTTCACAGAGTCCCCCTGGGTAACTATGCTTTTATCAGCCCTGGCCGGTCCATTAATAATCCTCACATTATTGCTAACTGTAGGACCCTGTTTGCTCAACCGTGTAGTTTCCTTTCTCCAAGCTCAAATTGGACAAGTTAAACTTATGGTAATCAGAAATCAATATACCACACTAGCAGACATAAAATGTGACATCCTCAATGATCACTATTATGATTTAATGTAACCAAAAGAAAGTGGGGAATGAAAGGTAAATAAAATAGGTAATTGTCACTTCCAGTTTTACGGTATGCTTAACAAAACACTGTTGATATCTTGAGAACTGTTCGCTAATCTTGTTCCCTGAATGTTCTGTACCAACTGCAAAACTGCAGAATGTACTCCCTCACCCATTTGCACGCAAACTGCCCACTCGCCCTGACCCATCAATAATCTTCCCTCCCTGCCCTCTCCAAGGAAAGTATATAAGCTCTGCTTAAGCTGTTCTCAGGGCTCTCTGCTCTATTCAAGGGAGCTCTGAGCCCCAGCATGTTGGACCCCCATAAACTTTTGGCTGTTGCATTAGACAGTCCCTGGTAGTCTCTTCCTCCGATGCTCGCCTGACATTTACATTGGTAAAATAATAAGTGTGACCATTGCTTCTGTGTCGAAATGTACAAATTATTATTGGGGGTACAAATAGGTGTACCCTGTGATATGAATATAGAGATAATGCATGAATAGACAATACTGTGAATAAATAATATAATGGATTCCAAATTTAATAATGGATTCAATTGATATCTGAATATATACAGGAAATCTTATATTGATATACATACATTCATTCCAACCAGTTAAACATCTAAACGTTATATTAGGATTATGATTTATCATGAAGAGTGTGTGAGTTTTGCTTCAAAATTGATTATGGAAGTTGAAAATAATGTGTTTGGAAAGAAGTCTCATGAAAAGACCAGACAAGAAACCTGGAGGAATCCATGTGTTCTGAAGCAGGAAGTTATTGAAAGTGAAACAAATGTCTATAAGTTTGCTAACTTGTGGATGAAATATATATCTTATGATGTGCATAAATTGAAGAAATAGTAATGTAGCAGTGTTGAATAAAAATGAATGTCAAAATACACATCATGTCCCATAGTAATCTACTTGCATTGATGTTAAACTGGGTCAGTTACTGTACAAATTTAGTATTTGTATGCAACGTTAACTAAAGTTAGTTTTCAGTACTGGTAACAAATATGTATTTCAGGTGGATGAATATTTCTGAGAATAATCTTGTGAATACTTGATTATAAATCCATACACATGAACATGAATGAATTTAGGGAGTGTATATAAGACACATATATTTCATATTTTGAAAAATCTGGAGAGTATATATATATATATATATATATATATATATATATATATATATATACAAAAAACACACATGCAGAGACATTAAATTACCAATATATATGCCAATCGAAATTTATCATGAAATATATATCATCCACAGATGCAAAAATATTTCTTTTACTGAACATGGATTTATGTTTAATGTTGTTCAACTAGGAAGCTCACCCATAGGTTGAATTTTAAGATCCAACAGGGTTTAGGAGGAGTGATCTCTTCTCATAATTTGTATCTGCCAAGTCAGCCACCTCACAAGAATGTACATGTGATACCAGGTAGGATTCTATATGTGCATATAAAAATACATGTTCTGAATAGGCTACAGGGAAAGGGAGACAGGAATTTATATATTTATTAACTTTAAAAACACAAGGAGAACTATTTCAATTAAAAATTAACTAGATTTATAACACCTACCCTTCATAATGCAAATGGCAAGTCCAAATATACACCATGCCTCCTTTGAACTGCTTGTATTTCTATTCTGTTTGGGTTAGTTTTCTCCATCATATTAGGATTAGCAGTCAGAGTCTAGTAGTTTATGAGTTAGTGTCAGGGATTAAGTATTTCGAATGGAAAATTGGAAAATGAATCCAATGTGTATGCATATATGTGCTACACAAAAATCTTCCCACTCTCATCCACAACAATGCCTTGACATTAACTTCGCCCCAAGTAAGACACAATTAGAGGAGAAGAGTTAGAAAATCTGTGAATGCATATGTGGAATGGAATATACTCAGGATTTCACAAACTTGGAAGTGGTAGAGCAGTTTCCAAAAGTAAGGCACATGGTAAACACTCCACAAACATGGAGTTGTGCTGGCCTAAAGACTTCTTGATAAACTGCCTCTGAGGTTGGGCACTTGAAATATATGTTGTTGTCAGTAGCTTTAGCTTACTTTCTAGTGAGACCATCAAAGCTGGGTCTGCATCTATGTGACCTGGAGGACATTGTTTCTAATTTTCCAATGAACATGAGGCAGCAGTGCGAATACTCTCTTTGTAGTTAAACTATGGCCACTGGGAGCTAAGTGACTCACCGTGTGAACTGTGAAGCCATTTGGTCCTCCTCCACTTTTCGTGGTGGTTCTTGCTGCTGCACTGGGACTTTGGTATTTTCTTCATGAAATACAAGGAGATCAACTGGGACACAGTGCTGGAGGGAGTTCTGTCACGTGTGGAGGTCACGGTCTGCATGTGAATGCACCAACCAGGATTCTATCCCACATGGGTTGCCCCTTTGTCCATAGCAACCTGATTCTGAACATTGCCTTGAAATCTCCCTATACAAAAAGATGCCTTTACATGGAAGGTTCTGCTGGCTGTACCATGTCATTCACAAGCCATTTGGAAGCCAGTGGCAGATCCACATGGCCCCACCACACGTTTTATCACACACCTTCACACCACTGCTCTAGGCCCACTAATTTGCAGGCTCCAACTTACTGGCATCTCTGTTCTACACAATTTTCATGAAACCTAGTCAGTCAAGGCACTGTCTGATACACTCATGATCAGCAATAGGACATCCAAAGATTCTCCAGTGCCACCTGGTCATGGGAATTCCAAAAATTTCATGGTGTTTATCTAGCCATTTTTTTGAGGATGAAGTTGGAGGAACTGTGGTTTTCAAAACCATTAAATGTTGAGGAAGCTCATTTCAATGAAACTCTGGAGAACTCTCATAGGCAAGGCTTCCCAAAGAGTTGTCAAAAGGTCACATGAAGCCAGTCCAATTGAAGTCTACAATGTGAGGTACATGTGTGTTTTGACTCTCAGCTATGGCTGCCATGACTTTAAGAAGAAAATCATGGATAATCTTGGCTGAGATTCCCAGTGCTCTGTGGCCTTGATCTAAGTTTATAAGGGCTACTCTCATGCGTGGGCTCCTAAAATCCCAACAAAGCTCATGGCAATACTTCTCTGAGGTCAGTTCCAGAATTCAGTCTCTATAGGGATTCACACTAGAGTTCAAGCAAAGGTGGACCCAGTGATTTCTTCCAATCGCCACACAAATGACCAAAATTTAAACGAAAACACTCCCATATGGCCCTCATCTTTTCCACATAGACACTCATCATAACCTCTAGCTGGAGGTTTCTATGAGGGGCGCTGGACAAGACAGTGTCCAAAATAAGCTCACTTGCCCGTCATTTGCCTAAAGTCAGGGTGGCCTGGAAACCCTTCCTCTGAACCAGGAGTGATCAAATAGGCCTACCATTATTACTGTTCCACTTCTCCAATTTGAGGCCTACTGACTGTGGGGTTTAGATTATTCATGTGGATTGGGGTCATGAGAAAACCCAAGCACCAATGGGCTAGACTCTGAAGGGCTTTGAAAAACTCATTTGACCCAAAGGATTCCTATTCTCACCTTATGGAGGTCAGGAAACTTACAGAGGAAGGCGAGAGACTTCATCCATAATGAGTACTCTTTTGGCCATTTTGGTTTTGGATGCACACATGGCATCTTTCTTTAGATCCATCAGGTGCTGAGAATCTAAGCCACAGCCTCACACAGGGCCAACAGGCTGATTCAGACACATCCCTTTCAAAATCAATTACTCAAAGAGGGACAGGTGATGCCCATTCATTTACATTAGAGAACTGTTTTATTCAGGCTTCACAACGGGGTGGCCTTAGACAGGACACACCCATTAATGCATTCTCTTTTCTAATGTCTACAACAACGAACACAGGGGGATACACAGAAACAGAAAAACTCGCCGTGTCAAATGACTTACTAGAAACTGTCCATTCCAAACCAAACAAACCGCCTTTCCTATCTATTTTCAGAACATGAGACAAAACAACAAACCCACACCCACTCCCCCAAAGGCACCTCCTTCCCCCAAGTAGGTCTGTGACTATCCGGAATGTCCTCTGCCTGGTGAGCCATTCTTTGTTCACCCGAAATGGCCTGTCTGTTCTCAAATCTGGACTCCTTGGCCCACTCTGTGAAGTTGTCAGGAGCCAGCTTTGAGCCGCCACTACCTGCATTCTCAGGGAAGACACCTCTTCAGATTTTTTCTGGCATTTGACCATCTTCACATCTGTAAGTACCAAGAAAGACTGACTCTTTCCATGATAAATCCAAAAAAGTGAGATCTCTGTGACTGTTACTGGGCCTGACCCTGGGTGCCTGGTTTCCGGGATCCCAAGTTCAGAGAGTTCCATCACAAAGAAGTGAGGTAGGTCACTTCCTTCATGAACTGAATGAGCTCACAGCCTTGGAAAACACTTTGTCCTAACAGTTTCTTCCTAAGTTCCCATGAGATGGAGGCTGCCCCTACTTCCTGTGACACTTTCACAAGTTAGAATGGTATATCAACAATAGGTACTGGGGGAGAGATCCCCACACAGGGTTGGTTTGGTCCATTTTGTCTACATTAAAATGTGAGAGGCTTATTCAGACACATCTCTTCATCCTGACCAGGTTGTTTGCCATGGAAAATGACTTTTGCTCTCTCAGGTCCTTCATAGCATTCTATATCTTCTTCAGGGATAATTTCTGCATGGATCTTTGAGATTCTCAGCAGGTGGAAGATCCCCTATATTCCTGGATTGTAAGACCAACTCTATCCCTGCACTGCTGTAAAGTTAGATTGAGGGAACAGTGTATGGTTAATGTTAATATCATGTTCTATTTGCGTTAGGAATCATTCTGCTGGATGAATAACGGTATTGGGAACCTGAGATATTTACAAGAATATATAGGTGAAATATAAGTATGGAAACAGAAATCTAGGGAAGACTTGAAGCCAAGTAGGACTTTGGGCCCTTGAGTAGCATACTTTGCTTTGAATTATATTCTGCACAGATGTCTCAGATAAATTGATATACAAAGAAATAGGATCGTATACACTAGATGATTGAATAACATACAGAATATCCAATAAAAAAGGGATAGTCTGTAGGATTAGCAAGATAGTCAGTAGGTTTAGAAAGAAGAATGAGTATAGGATTTGTACCAAAAGTTCTTTACAAATAAGGTTTCGGGTAGAGAGTGAATGTAAATGTCAGCACATGTGAAGAGTCAGTCACAATGACGAATTGGGGAAAATATGTAGGAAAGCAGATATAAATAGAGACATTAGGAAGTCAGTAAAAGTATGAAGTGTGTAATTTGTTTAGACATTTTCAACGGTTTGAGTCTGAATATATAACCTTAGGCAGAAACTAATATGTTGTCACAAATTGGATTGACTTTTGAGAGCATTAGGTAACCAGGACATGGATGTTTTTATTAATCCATGCTCACTTTTTATTTAGGCTTTGGTAAAATCATAAATGTGACCTTTGCATTTTGTGTCCAGAATATTATTGTGATAAAATGTATATGTAGATCAGGTGACTTGAGTATTTCTTCCACCATTTCTGTAGCAATATTTTGTAGATGTATAAATTACTATTGAGGGTACAAATAGGTGTACCCTGTGTCTATGAATATGCAGATAATGCATGAATAAACCATACTGTGTGTAAATAATATAACTTGCTCTACTTTAAATAATGGATTGAATTGATATCTGAAAATATAAAAGAAATCTCATATTGATATACAATCATTCACTGCAACCAGTTATACATCTAATGGTAATATTATGGTTGTGGTTTATCCTGAAAGGTGTGTGAGTTTTGTTTCAAAAGTGATTATGGAAATCAAAAATAATGTGTTTGGAAAGAATTCTCATGAAAAGAATAGTCAAGAAACCTGTAAGAATACATGTGTTCTCAAGAAGGAAGTGATTGAACATTATATATCATACTATATATAATGTGCATAAACTGCAGAAATAGTAATGTACCAATGTTGAATAAAAATGAACATCAAAATACACACCATGTCCCATAGGAATCTACTTGCATTGATGTTAATCTGGGTCAGTTACTGTAGAAATATTAGGATTTTTATGCACCATTCACTGAAGTTACTTTTCAGTACTAGGAAAAAGTATGTATTTAAGTTGGATGAATATTTCTGAGAATAATCTTGTGAAAATTTGATTATAAATCCACATAAATCACAAAACATTATAAACACAAAAGTCACATGGACATTAAAATGTAGCAATATATATGACAATTTAAATCCATCTTGAAATATATATCATCCACTGATCCAAAACTATTTATTTAATGAACTTGAATTTATGTATAATGTTGTTCAGCTAGGAAGCTCCCCCATAGATTGAATTTTCTGTTCCAAATCAGTGTTTAGGAGGAGTGATCTCCTAAATGTGTATGCAAATATGTGCTACACAAAAATCTTCCCACTCTCATCCAGAACAATGCCTTGATATTACCTTCACCCCAAGTAAGACACAGTTGGAGGACATGAGTTAGAAAATCTGTGAATACATATCTGGAATGTAAAATGGTCAGGAGTTCACAACCTTGCAGGTTGTAGAGAAGTTTCCAAAAGTAAAGGACAGGCTTGATAGACCCAACCTGATCTTTTATTAGAATTGGGAGCCATCTTGCCAGAAAGCCATGAAAAGATAATTTGGGCTTTACTATAAATTACTGCAAATTCTGAACCTGCTTGGAATGCCTGTCCGTGCCTTGAACTCATCCATGCCTGGCTCTCTGACCAGATAACAGTGCTCTCTGAAACATTAGTGACACCTAATAAATATTGGCCTTCCCAGGCCAGACAACGACCCTCTCTGAGTCTCTAATGGTGCTCATAATTTCTGATGTTGGGGCCAGCAAAAAAAAATGTAAACTACCATCAGTGTGATGCTTTCAAAGTTCTGTTATCTGTAACCCCCTTTTTGTGTAACTTTCTGGGCTATATAGCTGGGCTGTAGGAAAGGTGGTGTTGCTGTCTTGTTCCCGCCATTTTTGGAGGGAGAGGCAGCCTGGCCAGTTTTAATAATAAGCCTGCCTTAATTTGATTTTAATTGGAGTCACTGGTCTTTTCTTGCATCCTATTCCAATATTTTGGAGTTCCCCAGTGAGATGACCCTGCCCGACCAGATCACAAGACCAGACTGCTGAAAATTCTGAAGCTGGCTTTCCCTCCAGGGCTACGGGCTGGGGAGCCACTCTAGGGGGTGCACAACTTGAGATGTTCCAAGGCCTTGGAGTGAGTCGTCGGTCTGGGGAGCACTGCAGTGAACCACCGCACTGAAACTATTAGCAAGTACCTGGTGGAGGAGGCCTCCATAGGTAAGTGGCACCTTGATAACATCTTATATCTGGTTAAGGGAGATCTCTTCTAATGACAGAGAGGTGGCCTGGGGAGGCTCACATTCACTCCTGTCCAGGATAGTAATGAGAATCGTTCTGTCCTCTGTTCCGTTCTGTAGGGAATTCCTCTGGAAGGTTAGAGAGGTGCCGAGGGACACGCATGCGCTCCTACCCCAGAGCTTTAGCAAGACGTTGAATTGCTCATCTGTTTTTCTGTTTTGGCACCGGGATTCTGTTTTTTTTTTTTTTTTTTTGTGTGTGTGTGTGTGTGTGTGTTTTGTTCTGTGTTCTATATGTTTTTTGTTTGTTTGTTTTTGTGCGTTTTGTTTTGTGATTTCTGTGATAAAATCTTAAGGATATTGAACGTGAAAATGGGTAACAAAGCAAGTAAGCCTGACACCCCTTTGGACTGTGTTTTAAGGAACTGTGATGAACTTTACCACCATTTGTTAAGCAGAATGAGAGAAGCCCCTAGCTGGCTGCCTGGAGCACACCCAGTGCAGATGGTAATGCCTGCTGGGGAATGAAGAACTGAGTATCTCCCAGCATCTGCCAAAGCCCTGTTGCTTCAGGGAATTCCCTCCTTCGTTCCCTGCACTGCAAGGATAATGCCACCTCTGTCTTCTTAAAAAAAGAGAAAAACAAAAAGGGGACACTAAATGCAGTAAAGTCGCCATGGAGACACTTTATTTTATATTTCAGGTTGCTCCTCTGTGAAAACATTTGGTCCCCTTGTGGGGACATCTGTGGTGCCACTGGAGAAGGAGATTTTTCTCTTATTTGCTCTGTTTTAAAGGGTTCTGTCTGTCAGCCATTGTCTGGAGTTCATTTCTGTCTGTCTTGTGCCTTTTTTCTAGCCCTTTAAGACATGTGCAATAATGTGTTAATATTATAAATTGTTTCTTGGAAATGATCTTAGCTGAATGTGTGTCTAAATGATGATGTTTCATTGTACCAATCTGGTATCTGAATGGGTTTTTGAAGCATTCCACAATCTTGCAGTTAAAAGTCGGGTTTAGGTATTTGTTTAGTTCATGGTTTCAGATAATTCATGCCAGAGAACTTAAATACTTAGGATGGAAAACTAAAGAACTCTACTTCCAAGTTGGCAAGTAACTTCCCAATCATTCAGTCTTTTTTTCACCAATTTTTAATTAGGTAGCCTTGGAAAATGTCACTGTGTGTACCAGTGCATTAATTTGGACAAGGATACTAAATCATAGTATGATATCTGTTGACGAAACAACTTGTAAAGATATAAAATTTTGTGAATTGTATCTTAAACTTGTATCATAATTTTCAACATCCTAACATGAAAATTATGGTTAAAATACCTTAGGCCTAAGGTTTCTGCTCAGAATAGCCTTTTTTTCCTTCTTCTTCCAGACCTCAGCCAGGACTTATTTTGAAATGCAAATGAAAGAAGCCTGTAAGCTTAGTAGGAGACTTATTTGAGGCCTAAGGGAAAAAAAAAGGTAAATTGTATGGTATTTACTAATTACTGGCCAGTCATTTTTCTAGGACTCATAATTTTTTCCTTAGGTTCTTTATTTATTTTTTGAGCTCATGATTTTGCTTCTACAGACCTAGGTTAATGTTTTTCTGATCAGTAATATCTTTGACCAACTGTGGAATTTTTAAATCATTGCAATGGAGATTTCACCTGTGAAAAGCTACAAGGCCTTCACTTTTATTATGTGTGCACAATTTGTTATGTGTTGTATGTCTATATATATATATATATATACATATGTCCATATATCATATATATGATACACAAATTAACATATATAAGGAGCACTCATATTAAAAAGAACTCATAAAAACAATTTTAAAAAGTGGATCCAAAGATCTTTAATTCACGTGATTTAAATGTTTCAATTTAAATTGGGTAAACAGATAAATATAAATGTCTTTAAATTTAAGCTTACAAGTTTTTCTAGGTGTTCAAAAATCTAATAAACTATTAATGTCTACAAAAGGTCTAATATGCCTTTGTTCCAGGACTTTTCTTTCAATCAAAAATATGGTTTACAGTGTTCAAAAAATTTGTCTAATATTTTGATAAATAAGTAAAGTAAATTTGATATGGGATTACTCATTCATGAGTACTTTTGTTTGATATCTGATTGATATACTAAGGTCTGTATAAGTTTGTACTAAAGTCTGTATAAGATTGTAAAAATCAGTCATGTGTAAAAGAGACAAAAATTTCTTAAACATAAGTTTACCCATAACATTAAGTTTATTAAGATTTAAATTTTCTAGAGCAAGCAACCATAAAAATTAAACAAATGTTTAAATAAGAACTGTACTGCCATTTCTTTAAAAGCTAAACTTGGTTAATGTAGAAACTTCAATGCAATTGTGATGCTATTAATGTGCTCATATTTTCCAGTTATACAACTCTATAAGGTAGAAACTTTAAAAGAGCATTATATCAAGCAGGTGTTCTGAAATTGTATGGTAAATAAAATATATATTGGGGATTTATTTACCTGTTATCAATAATATATGTAAAGTTTTATGTTACTTTTTACATTGTGGAACAATTTAAATGTATTTTTAAGTTAATGAGACCCTAATCTATGTAAAGGTTAAAATCTTTCAGCCGTACTTTAATTCATGTTTTAAATGTGATATCATATGGTGTGAGCTAATGTTCATGTGACCTCAAACAATTTATGTAAACTTTGTAAAATGATATTTAAAAAAAAGATCAGCTTGAGAACTAAAGCATTTAAGATTTATAAGGAGCCCTGCTTACCTGAGATAAGACTCTGTGTCCCATCTTACTACATGTGAGAATGACTACGAAAGCAGTAGGTCAGAATTTATTTCATTTAAAGTTATGTTCAAATTTTTTTTCTGTCAAGATTACTAGGATCTCTATTTACCTCTCTTATTGTTTCTTTTGCTGAGAAAAAATTTTTTAGTTTTAGTAAGTCCCATTTGTTGATTCTAGTTATTAACTGTTGTGCTATGGGTGTCCTATTGAGGAATTTGGAGCCCGACCCCACAGTATGTAGATCATAGCCAACTTTTTCTTCTATCAGACGCCATGTCTCTGATTTGATATCAAGTTCCTTGATCCACTTTGAGTTAACTTTTGTGCATGGCTAGAGAAAGGGATTCAGTTTCATTTTGTTGCATATGGATTTCCAGTTTTCCCAACACCATTTGTTGAAGATGCTATCCTTCTTCCATTTCATGCTTTTAGCCCCTTTATCAAATATAAGATAGTTGTAGTTTTGTGGATTGGTTTCTGTGTCCTCTATTCTGTACCATTGGTCCACCTGCCTGTTTTGGTACCAGTACCATGCTGTTTTTGTTACTATTGCTCTGTAGTATAGTTTGAAGTCTGGTATAGCTATACCGCCTGATTCACATTTCCTGCTTAGAATTGTTTTTGCTATTCTGGGTCTTTTATTTTTCCATATGAATTTCATGATTGCTTTCTCTATTTCTACAAGAAATGCCATTGGGATTTTGATTGGCATTGCATTAAACCTATAGAGAACTTTTGGTAATATCGCCATTTTGATGATGTTACTTCTACCTATCCATGAACAGGGTATATTTTTCCATCTTCTAAGATCTTCTTCTATTTCTCTCTTTAGGGTTCTGTAGTTTTCATTGTATAAGTCTTTCACCTACGTCCTGGGAACAAATCTTTACTCCTCACACTTCAGACAGAGCCCTAATATCCAGAATATACAAAGAACTAAAAAAATTAGACAATGAGATAACGAATAACCCAATCAACAAATGGGCCAAGGACCTGAACAGAAATTTCTCAGAGGAGGACATACAATCAATCAACAAGTATATGAAAAAATGCTCACCATCTCTAGCAGTCAGAGAAATGCAAATCAAAACCACCCTAAGATACCATCTCACTCCAGTAAGATTGGCAGCCATTAGGAAGTCAAACAGCAACAAGTGCTGGCGAGGATGTGGGGAAAAGGGTACTCTTGTACATTGCTGGTGGGACTGCAAATTGGTGCGGCCAATTTGGAAAGCAGTATGGAGATTTCTTGGAAAGCTCGGAATGGAACCACCATTTGATCCAGCTATTCCACTACTCGGTCTATTCCCTAAAGACCTAAAAAGAGCACACTATAGGGACACTGCTACATCCATGTTCATAGCAGCACAATTCACAATAGCAAGACTGTGGAACCAACCTAGATGCCCTTCAATAGACGAATGGATAAAAAAAATGTGGCATTTATACACAATGGAGTATTACTCTACATTAAGAAATGACAAAATCATAGAATTTGGAGGGAAATGGATGGCATTAGAGCAGATTATGCTAAGTGAAGCTAGCCAATCCCTTAAAAACAAATGCCAAATGTCTTCTTTGATATAAGGAGAGTAACTAAGAACAGAGTAGGGAAGAAGAGCATGAGAAGAAGATTAACATTAAACAGGGATGAGAGGTGGGAGGGAAAGGGAGAGAGAAGGGAAATTGCATGTAAATGGAAGGAGACCCTCAGGAGTATACAAAATTACATACAAGAGGAAGTGAGGGGAAAGGAGGGAAAATATAAGGGGGAGAAATGAATTACAGTAGAGGGGGTAGAGAGAGAAGAGGGGAGGGGAGGGGGGAGGGGGGATAGTAGAGGATAGGAAAGGCAGCAGAATACAACAGACTCCAGAATGGCAATATGTAAATCAATGGTTGTGCAACTGAAGTGATTCTGCAATCTGTATATGGGGTAAAAATGGGAGTTCATATCCCACTTGAATCAAAGTGTGAAATATGATATATCAAGAACTATGTAATGTTTTGAACAACCTACAATAAAAATTAATTAAAAAAAAAAAGATTACTAGGATCTCAAAAAGGTGATATAATATATAACTCACCAAAAAATTCAGGGTAGCTATTACATGAACTAAGTATTTTTACTCTTGTTAAAAAATTTTATTTTTTAATTTCTTTATAAGTGATCTAAAGATTCCCTGTTGGTGTTTTACAGAAGTGTTGCTTTAAGAACACAACATGGGTTAATTTAAGAAAATAAGTCATCAACTACAAGACAGACAGAATAATAAGATCCCAATTAATATAATATAAATAATTATAAACTTATAGACATTAAAGTGCAGTACTCTTAATATATGGCTGTTAAAATTTATTTGCTGGTTGTTTCAGATTAGGATTGAAAATTAAAGTTAAATGAAAAGGGCCAAAAAAAACAATATTTGACTCTTGCCCTTTGAGTCAGTCTGAATCCAGGGAACAGGGGACTTCTCTATGAGCTTTGCAACTCTGGGCCACATAACCTCCCGATCAGGGAGATTAATGAGACCACTGGAGAACAGAAAGCCAATCAGTGCATTTGCTACAAAGAGGAGAGTCATCAGGAAAGGGAGACATCCCTGATGCTTCTGAGGGAAGCCACATGGTCAAGCAAGACCTGAACCCACCTAGCTCAAATTGCACTAGCAGAACTGAGAAGCTGCTCTCAAGTTTCCCAAGGAATGACTCCCATAAAAGCTCAGCTGACTGCTAACAATAGATAGAAACAAAAGTCATTTGACTGCTTCATCTTAAACACTTAGCAAAGACAGTTAAAACCAAAATACAGCCATTCCTGGGCATTTTAAATAATAATAATAATAATAATAATAATAATAATAATAATAATATTTTAAGGTATACACTTTATGTTAGCCTCCCAAAATAAGTAAAACTGTTGGCTACAAAGACTATCAAGAGGAGCTGCCAGAGGCAGAAGTTTTTAGTTTAAGGCCTACAGATATTCCTAACCTACACAGGTAGGCTTGGTGTTTGCTAGTACGATTATCCAGCCCTAAGTAACAGAATTAAATGTTTCTCTATTAGACACAGAGGTCATACTAGTGAAAGGATTTTGCAAAATCAGATGACATTAAATTATTAAACTGTATATTATGGGGAGGGACAACTGTAACACTAAAAGTTAAATATTAAGTTGACAGTCCTGATAATTGGGGATATTAAAGACTGGTGAGGGTACTTCATACAGTGACATGATCCAGGTACTGCAACATTTATTCAATACTCTTGTTTTTTGTTTCTCTCATAGAAGAACCCATCCCCAGATGACTTTACAACCTGTTCTTCCTCAACAAGACTTCAAAAAGAACTGACTTCTAAAAGGCAACTCATATTCCTCAACTGACTTCAAAAAGGCAACTCATGTCTCTCACGCCATGCACACTCATGTCACCCTCTCTCAGCTGAGAAGAAGGCAAAATGAGAGACGACTCTCCACTTACACCAATGAAGCCCCAAATAAATAGACTATCAATATAAGTAATTAATTAAGTCAGGTAATATCAGGGAGACTGGTTTTCGGTGAGTTCTAAAAATTTGGAGACTGTTAACTGAGGGATTAAAATTTCCTCAGTGCTTTTCCACTAACCTATCAAGGATTACAAAGGGACACATAAGAAAAGGGGGGAATGATAGACCAAACCTTATCTTTTATTAACATTGGGAGCCATCTTGCAACAAAGCCATGAAAAAATCATTTTGGCTTTACTCTAAATTACTGCAAATTCTGAACCTGCTTGGAATGACTCTCCGTGCCTTAAACTCACCCGTGCATGGCTCTCTGACCAGATAGCAGCCCTCTCTGAAACTTTGTCACACCTCATAAATATTGGCCTTCTGTGGCCAGACAATGACCCTCTCTGAGGCTCTAATGGTCCTCATAAATTTTGATGTTGGGGCTAGCAAAAAAAAAAAATGTAAACTCCCATTAGTGTGATGCTTGTCAGAGTTCTGTTATCTGTTACCCCATTTTTGTGTAACTTTCTGGGCTGCAAACCTGGGCTGTAGTAAAGGTGGGGTTGCTCTCTTGCTCTCGCAATCTTTGGAGGGAGAGGCAGCCCAGCCAGTGGAAATAATAAGCTTACTTTAATTTGATTTTAACTGGAGTCAGTGTTCTTTTCTTACATCCTGGTCTAAGAGGTAAACACTCCACAACCATAGAGCTCTGCCGGCCTAAAGACTTCTTGAGAAACTGCCTCTGAGGTTGGGTACTTTAAATATATTTTGTTGTCAGAAGGTTTAGCTTCTTTTTTATTGAGACCATCAAAGCTGGGTCTGCATCTATGTGAATGGAGAGCATGGTTTCTTATTTTCCAATGAACATGAGGCAACAGTGCTGAATTCTCTCTTGGTAGGTAAACTGTGGCCACTGGGGGCTAAGTGTCTCCCCGTGTGGACTGCGAAGCCATTTGATCATCCTCCATTTTTGTGGTGTTTCTTGGTGCTGCACTGGGAGTTTGGTATTTGCTTCACGAAATACAAGGAGTTCAACTGGGACACAGTGCTGGAGGGAGTTCTTTCACGTGTGGTGGGTCAGGAACTACAGGAGAATGCACCAACCAGGCTTCTATTTCACACAGCTTTTTCCTTGACCATACCAACCTGATTCTGAACATTGCCTTGAAACCTCTCCATATAATATGATGCCTTTACATGTAAGGTTCTGCTGGATGCACCATGGCAGCCAAAAGGCATTTGGAAGTCAATTGGAAATCCACACGGCCCCACCTCAGATATTTTATCACACACCTGCACACCACTGCTCTGGGCCCACTACTCAGCATTCTCAACTTACTGGCATCTCTGTTCTTCACCATTATCATGAAACCCAGTCAATCAATTCACTGTCTGGTACACTCATGATCAGCAACAGGAGATCCAAAGGTTCTCCAGTGCCACCTGGTCATGGGAGTTTCAAAAATTTCAGGGTATTTATCTAGCCACTTTTCAAGGATGAAGTTGGAGAAACTGTGGGTTTCAATTCATTCAGGAACCATTTAATGTTGAGTAACCTCATTTCAATGAATGCTCTGGAGAACTCTCAAAGGCAAGGCTTCCCAAAGAGTAGCCAAATAGTCACATGAAGCCCAGCCCATTGAGGTCTGCAATGTGAGGTCCATGTGTGTTTTGACTCTCAACTATGCCTGTCAAGTCTTTCAGAATAAAATCATGTGATATCCTGGCTGAGATTCCAAGTGATCAGTCGAAAGCCACCCTTGGCCTAGATTTCAGTTTCCAATGGCGACTCTCATGCGTGGCCTTCTAAAATCGCAACACAATTCATGACAATACTTCTCTGAGGTCAGTTCCAGAACTCAGTCTCTAAGGTGAATCATACCAAAGTTCTAGCCCTGGTGGATCCAGTCATTTCTTCCAACCACTACACAAATGAACACAATTAAAACCAAAACACTCCCACATGGTCCTCACCTTCTTCCATATAGACACTCATTATAACCTCTGGCTGGAGGTTTCCATGAGGGGCGCAGCACAAGACAGTATCCAAAACAAGCTCCCTTATCCCTTATTTGCTTAAAGTCAGCTGGGCCTGGACACCATTCCTGTGAACCAGGAGTGATAAAATAAGCCTGGCCTTAATACTGCTCTGCTTCTCCAATTTGAGGCCTACTGACTCTCAGGTATAGATTCTTAATGTGATTTAAAGTAATGAAAAAACCCAAGTTCATATGGGCTAGCCTCTGCAGGGCTTTGAAGAACTCATTTGACCCAAAGGATCCCTAGTCTCATTTGATGGAGATCAGAAACCTATCAGAGTAAGGCAAGATACTTCATACACAATTACTGATATTTTTGCCATTTTGGTTTTGGAAGCACACATGGGATATTTCTTTAGTTCCATCAGGTGCTGAGAATCTAAGCCACTGCCTCACACAGGGTCAAGTGGCTGATTCAGACACATCCCTTTCCAAAGCAATTAAGCAAAGATACACAGGTGATGCCCATTCATTTCCATTTGAAAACAGTTTTCTTCAGGCTTCACAAATTGGTGGCCTGAGGCAGAGACCTTCCTGACTCTCAGAGCAACAGAAAAATAGGTAAGCAAAAGGCCCAAAGCAGGGTTTCTCTACTGAGACTTTCTTTGTCACACTGATATCTGAGTTTTCTGAGATGCTTGCTATTCCCTTCAGCTATCCAGTATATGGCAATGTCACAGAGCTTGGAGGTGGTACATATCTTGGACACAAAACCATGAGCCTACTCTGGAGAGTGGCCAGAATTCAGGAAGAAAACAGGAACTTCGGAAGATAGTAGGTGTTGCCCGTCCCTAAAGCAACCTGCAGTCCACTCATAAATTGGGCAGGATGAATGTTGGCAAGCTTTCTACTAGACAGGACACATCCATTGATGCATTATCTTTTATAATGTCTACAACCACGGACACAGTGGGATACACAGGCATACAAACAATCACCTTGTCAAATGACTTACTATAAACAGTCCACTCTAAAGCAAACAAACCACCTTTCTTACCTATTCTCAGAACATGAGACATAAACACAAAATCACAATCACACCCACAACGACACCTCCTTTATTCAAGTAGGTCTGTGACTAATTGGAATGTACTCTGAATGATGGGCCATACTATGTTTCCTTGAAATGGCCTGTCCTTCTCAGATCTGGTCACCTTGGCCAACACTGTGAAGTTTTCAGGAGCCAGTGGTGAGCCACTACCTGCTTTCTCAGGAAATTCCCCTTTTTAGAGCTCTCTTGGCATTTGGCAATCCTCACATCAGTAGGTACCAAGGAAGACTTACTCTGTCCTTGGTTATTCCAAACAACTGAGCTCACTGGGTAAGAAACTGGGACTGACTCTGGTTGCCTGGCTTGCTGGATCCCAAGTTCAGAGAGATCCGTCATCAAGGAAGAGAAGTAGGTCACCTCATTCAGGAACTGAATGAGGTTACTGCCGTGGCAACCACTTTGTCCTAACAATTGCTTTAAAGGGTCCCATGAGATGGTGGCTGCCCCTACCTCCTGTGACACTTTAACAAGTTAGAATGGTATATCAACCATTGGCACCTGGGAACAGCTCTCCACACAGGCCTGGTTTGGTCCATCTTCTCTACATTAAGAAGAGAGAAGCTGATTCAGACACAACCCTTCATCCTGACGAGGTTGTTTGCCATGGAGGATGACTTTTGCTCTCTTAGGTCCTCCATAGCTGCTTACAACTTCTCCAGGAATCATTTCTGCATGGACCTTTGAGTTTCTCAGCATGTGGAAGATCCCCTATATTCCTGTATTGTAAGAACAACTCTATCCCTGCTCTTCTGTAAAGTTAAATTGACTGAACAGTGTATGGTTAGGTTAACTAACAGGTTCGATTTGGATTAGAAAACTTTTTGCGGGATGAATAATGGTATTGGGAAACTGCGATATTTACAAGAATATATAGGTGAATTATAAGTATGAAAACAGAAATCTAGCTAAGATTTGAAGCCCAAAAGGGCATTGGGCCCTTGATTGGGATACGTAGCTTTGAATTATGTTCTGCACTGATGTGTCAGGTAAATTGATATACAATGGCTTAGGTCCTTGTACCATGGATGATTAAATGTAGAAGAGAACTTCCAGTCAAAAGGGATAGTCGGTAGGATTCGGAAGATTCTCGGTAGGTTTAGAAAGAAGAGTGAGTATAGGATTTGGACCAAATGTTGTTTAGCAATAGGGTTTCTGGTAGACAGTGAATGTTAATGTCAGCACAAGTGAAGAGACAGTCACAATGATGAACTGGGGAAAATAGTTAGGAAAGCTGATATCAATAGAGACATTACGAAATCAAGCAAAGTATAAAGTGAGTGATAGGATTAGATATTTTCAACAGGGTTGAGTTTGAATATATAATCTTAGAAAGAAACAAATGTGTAGTGACCAATAGGATTGACATTTGACAGCATTAGGCAACCTGGACATGGATGTTTAGTAATCCATGCTCACTTTTCATTTAGTCTTTGCTACAATCTTAAGTGTGACCTTTGCTTTTTTTGTCCAGAATATTACTGTGATAAAACGTATATGTAGATCAGGTGACATGACTATTTTTCCACCATTTCTGGCAGCAACATATTCAAGACGTATAAATTAGTAATGGGGGTAAAAAGAGGTGTACCCTTTGTCTGTGCATATAGAGATAATGCATGAATAGACCATACTGTGAATAAATAATATATCTGGTTCCAACTTTAAATAATGGATTGAAATTATATGTGAAAAAATACAAGAAATCTTATATTGACATACAAACATTCATTCCAACCAGTTATATATCTAATGGCCACATTAAGGTTATGGTTTATCATGAAGGGTGTGTGAGTTTTGCTTCAAAAGTGATTATGGAAATCTAAAATAATGTGCTTGGAAAGAAGTCTCATGGAAAGACCAGTCAAGAAACCTGGAGGAATACATGTTTTATGAAGCAGGAAGTGATTGTGAAACAAATGCGTATAAATTTGTGAACTTGTGGATGAAATGTATATATCCTATGATTTGTAAAAATTGAAGAAATAGTAATGTACCAGTGTTGAATGAAAATAAACGTCAGAATACACATCATGTCCCATACGAATCTACTTGATTGATGTTAATCTGGGTTAGTTACTGTACAAATATTAGGATTTGTAAGCACCATTTACTGAAGTTAGTTTTCAGAACTATGAAACAAATGTGTATTTCAGGAGGATGAATATTTCTGAGAATAATTTTGTGAAAAGTTTATTATAAATCCACATTTTTGAACATGAATGAATTTAGGGAGTGTATTTAAGATACATACATTTCATATTTTAAAAATCAGGACAGTATATATATATATATATATATATATATATATATTCATAATTATATATGTGTGTATATACATATATATGTATATATATATATATATATATATATATATATATATATTACACACACACACACACACACACACACAAAACACACACACAGACATTAAAATGTAGGAATATATACGCCAATCGAAGTTCATCATAAAATATATAGCATCCACAGATGCAAAAATATTTATTTTACTGAACAAGGATTTATGTATAATGTTGTTCTACTAGGAAGATCACCCATAGTTTGAATTTTCAGTTCCAACAGCGTTTAGAGGAGTGATCTCTTCTCACAACTTGTATCTGCCAAGTCAGTCACCTCACAAAAATGAATGTGTGATACCAGGTAGGATTCTATAAAGCATATAAAAATACATGTGCTGAATAGGCTACAGAGAAAGGCAGACAGGCATTTACATATTTGTTAACTTTAACAATACATGGAGAACTATTTCAATTAAAAATTGACTAGATTTATAACACCTACCATTTATCATGAAAAAGGCAAGTCCAACTATACCCCACGCCTCCTCTGAACTGCTTGTATTTCTATTCTGTTTGGGTTGTTTTTCTCCATCATTTGGATTAGTAGACAGAGTATAGTAGGGTATGGGTTATTGTCAGGGATTCAGTATTTTCAATGGTATATAGGAAAATGAATCCAATGTGTATAAAATATATATGCTACACAATTATCTTCCCACTCTCATCCAGAACAATGCCTTTACATTACCTTCACCTCAAGTAAGACACAATTAGGGTAGAAGAGTTTGAAAATCCGTGAATGCATATCTGGGGTGGAAACAGTACTAAGAAACAAATACGTATTTCAGGTGGATGAATATTTCTGAGAATAATCTTGTGAAAAGTTGATTATAAATCCACAACATAAATATGAATGAATTTAGGAAGTGTGTAATAAGACACATATTTCATATTTTGAATACTCCTGAGAGTGTATCTATATATATATTTATATACACACACAGAGACAGACATTAAAAATTGCAATATATATGCCAAACGAAATTCACCATGAAATGTATATCATCCACAGATTCAAATATATTCATTTTACTGAACATGGATTTATGTATAATGTTGTTCAACTAGGAAGCTCACTCACATTTGAATTACCAGTTCAAGCAGCGTTTAGGAGGAGTGATCTCTTCTTCCAATTTGTATCTGCCAAGTCAGCCACCTCACAAGAATGTACGTGTGGTACCAGGTAGGATTCTATATGTGCATATAAAAATATGTGTGCTGAATAGGCTACAGAGAAAGGGGGGCAGGAATTCACTTATTTGTTAACTTTAAAAACGCATGGAGAACTATTTCAACAAATAATTGACTAGATTTATAACTGCTACACTATACCATGCAAAAGGCAACTCCAACTATAAAACATACTTCATCTAAACTGCTTGTATTTCTATTATGTTTGTGTTATTTTTCTCCATCATATTAGGATTAGTAGTCAGAGTCTAATAGGGTATATGTTAGTTTCAGGGATTCAGCATTTCTAATGGAAAATAGGAAATTGAATCCAATGTGTATGCAAATATGTGCTACACAAAAATCTTCCCACTTTCATCCAGAACAATGCCTTGACATTACATTCTCCTCAAGTAAGACACAATTAGAGGATAAGAGTTAGAAAATCTGTGAATATATATCTGGAATGGAAAATACTCTGGAGTTTACAACTTTGGAGGTGGTAGAGAAGATTCTAAAAGTAAGGGACAGGGTAAATCTTCCACAAACATGTAGCTCTGCTGGCCTAAATACTTTTTGAGAAACTGCCTCTAAGAGTGGGCACTTTAAGTATTTGATGTTCTGAGGAGATTTAGTTCCTTTGTAGAGAAACCATGAAATCTGGGTCTGCATCTATGTTACTTGGAGGACATGGTTTCTTATTATCCAATGAACATGAGGCAGCAGTGCTGAATTCTCTCTTTGTAGGTAAACTATGGACACTGGGGTCTAAGTGTCTTTCAGTGTGGACTGTGAAGCCAATTGGTCATCCTCCACTTTTCGTGGTGTTTCTCGCTGCTGCACTGGGAGTTTGGTATTTGCTTCAAAAAATACAAGGAGTTAAAATGGGACAGAGTGGTGGAGGGAGTTCTTTAAGGTGTGGTGAGTCAGGGTCTTCAGGAGAATGCACCAACCAAGGTTCTATCCCATGTAGATTGCCCCCTTGAGAATAGCAACATGATTCTGAACATTGCAGTGAATCCTCTCCATATAACAAGATGCCTTTACATATATGGGTCTGCTGGCTGCACCATGTCAGTCACAAGCCATTTGGAAGCCAATGGCTGATCCACATGGCCGAAACACAGATGTTTTATCACACAATTGCATACCACTGCTCTAGGCCCACTACTCACCAGGCTCCAACTTACTGGCATATCTGTTCTACACCATTTTCATGAAACAAAGTCAATCAAGGCAGTGTCTGGTATACTCAGGATCAGAAACAGGACATCCAAAGTATTTCCAGTGCCAGCTGATCATGAAAATATCAAAAATTTCTGGGTAATTTTCTAGCCATTTTTCACGGATGAAGTTTGAGGCTCTGAGGGATTCAATTAATTCAGGAACCATTAAATGGTGAAGAAGCTAATTTCAATGAAAGCTCTGGAGCACTCTCACAGGCAAGGTTTCCCTAAGGGTGGCCAAAATGTCACATGAAGCCAGGCCCATTGAGATCTACAATATGAGGTCCATGTGTGTTTTAAACTCAAATATGGCTGCCAAGTCTTTAAGAAAAATTGTGTTATATCCGGGCTGAAATTCCCAATGTTCTTTGGAAATCCAACCTGGGCCTAGATCTCAGGTTCCAAGGGCGACTCTCATGTGTGGCCTCCTAAAATCCCAACACAATTCATGGCAATACTTCTCTGAGGTCAGTTAAAGAACTCAGTCTCTAAGGGGAATCACACGAGAGTTCAAGCCCAGTGGAACAGTCATCTCTTACAACCGCCACACAAATGACCACAATTAAAACCAAAACACTCCCACATGGTCCTCATCTTTTTCCATATAGACACTCCTTATAACGTCTGGCTGGAGTTTTCAATGAGGTCCACAGCCCAAGTCAGTGTCCAAATTAAGGTCCTGTTTCCCTCATTTGTCTAACATCAAGGTGGCCTGGACACACTTCCTGTAAACCAGGAATGATCAAATAGACCTGCCATTAATACTGCTTGGCTTTTTCAATTTGAGGCCTTCTGACTCTGTGGTTTAGATTCTTTATGTGAATTTGAGTCATGAGAAAATCCAAGCCCCTCTGCAAAGATTTGAAGAACTCATTTGGCCCAAAGGATTCCTATTCTCACTTGATGGAAGTCAGGATCCTAACAGAGGAAGGTAAAAGAATTCATTCACAATGAGTGAATATTTGCCATTTTGGTTTTGGATGCACACATGTGATCTTTCTTTTGATCCATTAGGTGCTGAGAATCTAAGCCACAGCCTCACACAGGGCCAAGAGGATGATTCAGACACATCTTTTTCCAAAGCAATTAAGCAAAGAGACACAGGTGATGCCCTTCATTTCCATTTGAAAAATGTTTTCCTCAGGCTTCCCAAAGGGGTGGCCAGAGGCAAAGACATCCTGAGATTCAAGGCAACAGAACAATAGGTTAGCAAAAGGCCCAAAGCAGGGTTTCTCCACTGAGACTTTCCTGGTCACACTGATATCTGAGTTTTCTGAGATGCTGGCCATTCCCTTCAGATATCCAGTACATGGCCATGTGACAGAGATTGGAGGTGGTACATATCTTGGACACAAACCCAAGAGCCTATTCTGAAGAGTTGTCAGAATTCAGAAAGAAAACAGGGACTTAATAAGGTAGTAGGTGTTGCCTATCGATATGGAAACCACACTCCATTCATTAATTGGGCAGGATGAATGCTGGGAAGCTTTCTACTAGAGGGGACACATGCATTGATGCATTCTCTTTTCTAATGTATACAACCACGGACACAGTGGGATACACAGACATAGAAACACTCACCTTGTAAAACGACTTACTAGAAACAGTTCACTGCAAACCAAAGAAACCTCCTTTCCTACCTATTCTCAGAACAGAGACAAAACCACACACCCACACTCAAAAAGACACCTCCTTCCCCCAAGTAGGGCTGTGATTATCCGGAGTGTCCTCTGACAGGTTTGCCATACTATGTTCCCCGGTAATGGTCTGTCCTGTCTCAGATCTGGTCTCCTTGTACAACTCTGTAAAGCAGTCAGGAGCCAGCAGTGAGCCACTACCTGCTTAGTCAGGAAAGGCCCCTGTTCATATCTTTCCTGGCATTTGGCCATCCTCACATCAGTCAGTACCAAGAAGACTGACTCTGTCCTTGGTGATTCCAAACAAATGAGACCACTTGGACTGGGACTGGGACTGGCTCTGGTGCTTGGTTTCCTCGGTCCCAAGTTCAGAAAGTTCCATCAACAAGGAAGTGAGGTAGGTCACTTCCTTTAAGAACTGAATGAGGTCACTGCCTTGGCAACCACTTTGTCCTAAGAGTTGCTTCCAAGGGTCCCATGAGATGGAGGCTGCCCCTACTTCCTTTGGCACTTTCACAACTTAGAATGGTATATCAACCTTAGGCACCCAAGAACAGCTCTCCACACAAGCCTGGTTTGGTCCATCTTCTCTACAGTAAGAAGATAGAGGCTGATTCAGACAAAACCCTTCTTCCTGACCAGGTTGTTTGCCATGGAAAATGACTTTTTGTCTCTCAGGTCCTTCATTGCTGCCTACATCTTCTCCAGGGATCATTTCTGCATGGACCTTTGAGGTTCTTAACAGGTAGAGCATCCCCTACATTCCTGTATTGTAAGAACAATCTGTCTCTGCTCTTCTGTAAAGTTAGATTGAGTGAACAGTGTATGGTTAGGGTTAATTTCATGTTCAATTTGGGTTAGGAATCATTCTGCTGGATTAATAATGGTATTGGGAACCTGTGATATTTATAAGAATATCGAGGTTAAATATATGTATGAAAACAGAAATTAAAGTAAGATTTGAATCCCAGAAGGGCATTGGGCCATTGATTGGGATATTTAGCTTTGAATTACTATCTGCACACATGTCTCAAATAAATCGATATACAATGGCAGAGGAACTTGAACCTTGGATGATTGAATGCTGAAGAGAACATCCAGTCAAAAGGGATTGTCGGTAGGATTAAGAAGATAGTCGCAGTCATTAATATGGTATTATGTAAAAATGTGGATGTGTAACCGATGTGATTCTGCAACTTGTATTTGGGGTAAAAATGGGAGCTGATAACCCATTTGAATCAAATGTATGGAAGATGATATGCCATGAGCTTTGTAATGTTTTGAACAACCAATAAAAAAAATTTTTTAAAAAAAAGAAGATAGTCGTTATGTTTAGCAAGTAGAGTTAGTATAGGATATGTAACAAAAGTTCTTTAGCAATTTTTTTCGGGCAGTGAGTGAATATAAATGTCAGCACATATGAAGAAATCAGACACAATGATGAACTGGGGAAAATTTGTAGAAAAGCAGATATCAATAGAGACATTAGGAAATGAGGCAAAGTATAAAGTGAGTGATAGAATAAGACATTTTCAACAGGGTTGAGATTGAATATCTAATCTTAGGAAGAAACAAATATGTAGGTCACCAATAGGATTGACATTTGAGCGCATTAGGCAACATGGACATGGATATTGTTAGTAATCCATGTTCACTTTACATTTAGGCTTTGGTACAATCCTAAGTGGGACCTTTGCATTTTGTTTCCAGAATATTACTGTGATAAAATGTATATGTAGATCAGATGACATGATTTTTTCTTCCACCATTTCTAGGAGCAGTATTTTGAAAACGTATAAATTAGCATTGGGGGTAAAAAGAGGTGTACCCTGTTTTTATGAATATACAGATAATGCATGAATAGACCTTAATTTCAATAAATAATACAACTTGTTCCACTTTAAATAATGGATTGAATTGATATCTGAAAATATATAAGAAATCTTATATTGATATGCAATCATTCATGACAACCAGTTATACACCTAATGTTAATATTAGGGTACGATTTATCATGAAGTTTGTGTGAGTTTTGCTTCAAATGTGATTATAGAAATCGAAAATAATGTGTTTGGAAAGAAGTCTCATGAAAATGCCAGTCAAGGAACACCGAGGAATTCATGAGTTCTGAAGCAGGAAGTGATTGAAATTGAAAAAAATGACGATAAATTTGCTTACTTGTGGATGAAATATTATAATATGATGTGAATAAACTGAAGAAATAGTAATGTACCAGTGCTGAATAAAAATGAACATCAAAATACACATCATGTCCCACAGGAATCTTCTCGCATTGATGTTAAACTGTGTCAGTTACTGTAGAAATATTAGGATTTCTTTGCACCATTCACCAAAGTTAGTTTTCTTTTTTTAAATTTTTATTTATGCTTGTTCAAAACATTACATAGTTCTTGATATATCATATTCCACACTGTGATTCAAGTGGGTTATGAACTCCCATTTTTACCCCATAAACAGATTGCAGAATCACATCAGTTACACATCCATTGATTTACATATTGCCATACTAGTGTCTGTCGTATTCTGCTGCCTTTCCTAACCTCTACTATCCCCCTCCCCTTACCTCCCCTCTCCTCTTCTCTCTCTACCTCTTTACTGTAATTCATTTCTCCCCCTTGTATAATTTTTTCCTTTCCCTCACCTCCTCTTGTATGTAATTTTGTATAACCCTGAGGGTCTCCTTTTATTTCCATGCAATTTCCCTTCTCTCTCCCTTTCCCTTCCTCCTCTCATCCATGTTTAATGTTAATTTTCTTCTCATTCTATTCGTCCCTACTCTGTTCTTAGTTACTCTCTTTATATCAAAAAGACATTTGGTATTTGGTTTTACGGATTGGCTAGCTTCACTTAGCATAATCTGCTCTAATGCCATCCATTTCTCTGTAAAAATTTTGTCATTTTTTAATGCAGAGTAATACTCCATTGTGTATAAATCCCTCATTTTTTATCCATTCATCTATGGAAGTGCATCTAGGTTGGTTCCACAGTCTTGCTATTGTAAATTGTGCTGCTATGAACATCAATGTAGCAGTGTCCCTGTAGCATTTTTTTTAGGTCTTTAGGGAATAGACTGAGAAGGGGAATACCTGGGTCAAATGGTGGTTCCATTCCCACCTCTACAAGAAATCTCCATACTGCTTTCCAATTTGGCTGCACCAATTTGCAGTCCCACCAGCAATGTACAAGTGTACCCTTTTCTCCACATCCTCGCCAGCACTTGTTGTTGTTTGAGTTCATAATAAATATCTGGAATGGAAAATGCTCAGGAGTTCACAACCTTGAAGGTGGTAGAGGAGTTTCCAAAAGTAAGGGACAGGGTAAATACCACAAACATGGAGCTGTGTCAGCCTTAAGACTTCTTGAGAAAATGCCTCTGAGGTTGGGCACTTGAAATATATGTTATTGTCAGGAGCTTTAGCTTCCTTTGTAGTGAGACCATCAAAGCTGAGTCTGCATCTATGTGACCTGGACGACATGTTTTTTTTTTTTATTTTCCTATGAACACGAGGCAGCAGTACTGAATTCTCTCTTTGTAGGCAAACTGGGGCTACTGGGGGCTAAGTGTCTCCCCATGTGGACTGTGAAGCCATTTGATCATCCTTCACATTTAATCATGTTATTTGATGCTGCACTGAAAGTTTGGTATTTACTTTACGAAATAAAGGAGTTTAACTGTGATACAGTGCTGCAGGGAGTTCTGTCACGTGTGGTGGTCAGGATCGGCAGGAGAATGTACCAAGAAGGCTTCTATCACACATAGTTGCCCCCTTGACCATAGCAACATGATTCTGAACATTGCCCTGAAACCTCTCCATACAACAAGATGCCTTTACATCCAAAGGTCTGCTAGCTGCACCATGTCAGTCACAAACCATTTCTAAGCCAATGGCAGATCCACGTGGCCCCACCACAGATGTTTTTTCACACACCTACACTCTACTGCTCTTGGCCCACTACTCAGCAGGCTCCAACTTACTGGCATATCTTTTCTACACCATTATCATGAAACTCAGTCAAACCAGGCACTGTCTTGTATACTCATGATAAGCAACAGGACATCAAATGGTTTTCCAGTGCCAGCTGGTCATGGAAATTTCAAAAATTTCATGGTATTTTCTAGCCATTTTTCAAGGATGAAGTTGGAGTTACTGTGGGTTTCAATTCATTCAGGAACCATTAAATATTGAGGAATCTCATTTCAATGGAAGCTCTAGAGAACTCTCACAGGCAAGTCTTCTGAAAGAGTGGCCCAAGGTCACATAAAGCCAGCCACATTGAGGTCTACAATGTGAGGTCCATGTGTGTTTTGACTCTCAACTATTGCTGCCAAGTCTTTCAGAATATAATCAAGTGATATTCTCGCTGAGATTCCCAGTGCTCTGTGGAAAGCCACCCTGGGCCTAGATCTCAGTTTCCAAGGGTGACTCTCATGCGTGGCCTCCGAAAATCCCAACACAATTCATGGCAATACTTCTCTAAGGTCAGTTTCAGAACTCAGTCTCCAAGGGGAATCCCACAAGAGTTGAAACCCAGGTGGACGCAGTCATCTTTTCCCACCTCCACACAAATGACCACAATGAAAACCAAAACACTCTCACATGGTCCTCATGTTCTTCCATATAGACACTAATCATAACCTCTGGCTAGATGTTTCCATGAGGGGCGCATACCAAGACACTGTCCAAAATAAGCTCCCTTTCCCCTCATTTGCCGTAAGTCAGGGTGGCCTACACACCCTTCCTGTGAACCAGAACTGATCAAATAGGCATGGCGTTAATACTGTTCTGCTTTTCCAATTTGAGGCCTACTGACTGTCAGGTATAGATTCTTTATGTGATTTGGAGTCATCAGAAAACCCAAGCACTTCTGCAGGGGTTCAAAGAACTCTTTTGAACTAAAGGATCCTGATTCTTACTTGATGAAGGTCAGGAATTTAATAGAGGAAGGCAAGAGACTCATTTGCCATTTCTGTTTTGAATGCACACATGGAATCTATCTTTTGATGCATCAGGTGCTGAGAATCTAAGCCACAACCTCACACAGAACCAAGAGGCTGATTCAGACACATCCTTTTACAAAGCAATTAAGCAAAGAGCCACAGGTGATGCCCATTCATTTTCATTTGAAAACTGTTTTCTTCAGGCTTCACAAAGGGGTGGCCAGAGGCAAAGACCTTCCTGACATTTAGGGCAACAGAAGAACAGGTAAGCAAAAGACACAAAGCAGGGTTTCTCCACTGAGACTTTCCTGGTCACACTGATATCTGAGTTTTCTGAGATGCTCCCCATTCACTTCAGCTATCAAGTACATGGCCATGTCACAGAGCTTGGAGGTGGTATATATCTTGGACACAAAACCATGAGCCTATTCTGGAGAGTGGCCAGAATTCCGGAAGAAAACAGGATCTTAGGAAGATAGAAGGTTTTGCCCATCCAGAAGGCAAGCCGCAGTCCATTCATCAATTGGGCAGGATGAGTGCTGGGAAGCTTTCTACTAGACAGGACACATCCATTAATTCATTCTCTTTTCTAATGTCTACAACCACAGACACAGTGGGATACACAGACATAGAAACACTTACATGTCAAACGACTTACTAGAAACAGTCCAATCCAAACCAAACAAACCACATTTCCTACCTATTCTCAGAACATGTGACAAAACCACAAAACCACAACCACTCCCACAAAGGCACCTCCTTCCCCCAAGTAGGTCTGTGACTATCCAGAGTGTCCTCTGACTGGTGGGCCATAAAATGTTCTCCCGAAATGTCCTGTCCTGACTCAGATCTGGTCTCTTTGGCCAACTTTGTGAAGTTGTCAGGAGCCAGCGGTGAGCCACTACCTGCTTTCTCAGAAAAGGTCCCTCTTCAGAGCTCTTCTGGCCTTTGGCCATCCTCACATAGGTAGGTACCAAGAAAGACTGACCCTGTCCTTGGTAAAACTGAACAAGTGAGCCCACTGGGACTGGGACTGGGACTGGCTCTGGGTACCTGTCTTCATGGATCCCAAGTTCAGAGAATTTCTTCACCAAGGAAGTGACGTAGGTCACTTCCTTCAGGAACTGAATTAGGTTACTGCCTTGTCAACCAATTTGTCCTAACAGTTGCTTCCTAAGTCCAATGAGTTGGAGGCTGCCCCTTCTTCCAGTGAAACTTTCACAAGTTTGCATGGTATATCAACCATAGGCACCCAAAAAAAGCTCTCCAGATAGGCCTGGTTTGGTCCATCTTCTATACATTAAGAAAAGAAATGTTGATTCAGACACATCCCTTCATGCTAACCAGGTTGTTTGTCATGGAAGATGACTTTTGCTCTCTGACGTCATTCATAGCTGCCTACATTTAATCCAGGGATCATTTCTTTAATGACCTTGGAGGTTCTCAGCAAGTGGAAGATCCCCTAATTTCTGTATTGAAAGACCAACTCTGTCCCTGCTCTTCAGTAAAGTTAGATTGAGAGAACAGTGTATGGTCAGGGTTAATAACATGTTCCATTTGGGTTAGGAATCATTCTGCGGGATGAATTATGGTACTGGGAACGTGCGATATTTATAAGAATATAAGTGAAATATAAGTATGAAAACAGACATCTAGGTAATATTTGAAGCCCAGAATTGCATTGGATCCTTGGCTGGGATTCTTAGCTTTGAATTATATTCTGCACAGATGTCTCAGATAAATCGATATACAATGGCATAATTCCTTGTACCTTGGTTGATTGAATGTTGAAGAGAACATCCAGTCAAAAAGAAATAATTTGTAGGATTAGTAAGATTGTTGGTAGGTTTTGAAAGAAGAGTGAGTATAAGATTTGGATGAAAAGATCTTTAGCAATAGGGTTTCGGATAGAGAGTGAATGTAATTGTCAGCACATGTGGAGAGTCTGTCAAAAGGATGAACTGGGGGAAAAAGTAGGAATGCAGATATCAATTGACATTAGGATATCAGGCAAAGTATAAAGTGAGTGATAGAATTATACATTTTCAACAGGCTTGAGTTTGAATATATAATCTTAGGAAGAAACAAACATGTAGTCACCAATAGGATGAACTTTTGAGAGCATTAGGCAATATGGACATGGATGTTTTCCGTAATCCATGCTCACTTTTCATTTAGGCTTTGGTACAAACATAAGTTTGACCTCTTCTTTCTGTGTGCAGAATATTACTGTGGTAAAATGTATATGTAGATCAGGTGACATGAGTATTTCTTCCACCATTTCTTGGAGCAATATTTTGAAGACGTATCAATTATTTTTGGAGGTAAAAATGGTGTACACTGTGTCTATAATTATAGAGATAATGCATGAGTAGACCATACTGTAAAGAAATATTATAACTGGTTCTAACTTTAAATAATGGATTGAATTGATATCTGAAAATATACAGAAAATCTTATATTGATATACAATCCTTCATTCCAACCAGTAATATATATAATGGTTATATCAGCATTATGGTTTTTCATGAAGAATGTGTGAGTTTTGTTTCCAAAGTGATTATGGAAATTGGAAATAATGTGTTTGGAAAGAAGTCTCATGAAAAGACCAGTCAAGAAACCTGGAGGAATACATGTGTTTTGAAGCAGAAAGTGATTGAAAGTGAAACAAATGCCTATAAATTTGTGATCTTGTGGATCAAATATATATACTATGATGTGCGTAAACTGAAGAAATAGTAATGTACCACTGTTACATAAAAATGAACGTCAAAATACACATCATGTCCTCTCCCACAGGAATCTACTTGCATTGATGTTAAACTGGTTCAGTTATTGTAGAAATATTAGGATAATGCCGCAGTCTTGCTGGGCACAATCAGCAGCCACTTGTCAAAAGAAACTAACTTTATTTTTAGAACCACACATGCCAAACAAAACAGCCTCTCAGGAAAAACCTTCAGAGCCCCAACTGCCACCACTGGCTTCCCAAAACCTCTCCCTCCCACAGGAGCCTCTCTCCGCCTCCCACAATACTCCTGCTCTTGAGGGCGATTGGCTGGGTCATGTGGGCGGAGTCAAAAAAAGTCCCCCAATGAGCAGTTTTGTGGTCTGAAAGGGCAGGGAAACAGCCCATTGAGCATCACCGCAGAGGAGCCAATCAGCTAGGTGTTGCTGGGGCCGCTGTGAGTCAATCATCAGCCGGCAGCTGGAAGTTTGCTGGCAGCAGGAATTTTGCTGGGGCCCCTTCGGCTGTGGCTCTCAACATCTTCGCCTCTCTGTTTAAACAACACGCATGTGGCTTAGGGACCGTGCCTGCCTTAGGTTGTCCAATAGTACATATGGTCTTTACCCGTTAAATTGGTACCATTGCAATTGGATCTTACCCGTCACTGACTACCCGTCCAGTAGAGAGCCACACCTGTGGAGAGGTCTTTGAACCAGCGGGGGTGGGTGAGGTTTTTTGCCTCACCTCTGTTGGCCCCCCAAATTTTAGCTGGACGATCATGACACGCAGAAGGGAGGAAGATACACCAAGCCAATTGATGGCTCCTTTTGGAAAAATTGTACCACCGATGACATCATCAGCAAATATACCCCAACACTACCACAAGTCGCTGCACCAACAGATAGTTCACAATGCATTTAGGTGAGTTCACAATGTGTCCAGGCAAGTTCTGCAAGCAGTACAGGGATGGCTATTGCAGAAGCTGTAGATTGGTATTATCTTTGATTTCACCTGCACTGGGATGAAGATAGGAACTCTGGCAATAATGTCTAAAGAAAAAAATTATGTAATATTCCAGAAGGCACTAAAACCAAAAAAAAAATATGTAACATTCCAGAAGGCACATCAAAAACCAAAATGGCCCAAAAAGCAGTCATTGAGGATGAAGTCACTCACTTTCCTCTGTAAGGTTCCTGACCTCCATAAATTGAGAATAGGGATTTATTGGGTCAAATGAGTTCTTCAAAACCCTGCAGAGTGTAGCCAATGGCTTATTGGGTTTTTTCATTACTCCAATTCACATCAAGAATCTATACTCCACAGACAGTAGGCCTCAAATTGGAGAAGCAGAGCAGTATTAAAGTCAGGGTTATTTGATCACTCATGGTTCACAGAATGGGTGTCCAGGCCACCCTGACTTTAGGCAAATGAGAAGAAAGGGAGATTATTTTGGACACTGTCTTGGGCTGTGCCCCTCAAGGAAACGTCAAGCCAGAGGTTATGATGAGTGTCTATATGGAAGAAGATGAGGGCCATTTGGGAGTGTTTTGGTTTTCATTGTGGTCATTTATGTGGCAGTCAGAAAAGATGACTGGGTCCACCAGGGCTTGAACTCTGGTGTGATTCCTCTTAGAGACTGAGTTCTGGAACTGACCTCAGAGAAGTATTGCCATGATTTGTGTTGGGATTTTAGGCGGCCACCCATGAAAGTCGCCCTTTGAAACTGAGATCTAGGCCCGGGGTGGCTTTCCACAGAGCACTGGGAATCTCAGACAGAATATCATATGATGTTATTTTGAAATACTTGCCAGACATAGTTGAGAGTCAAAACACACATGGACCTCACATTGTAGACCTCAATTGGCCTGGCTTCATGTGACTATTTGGCCACTCTTTGGAAAGCCTTGCCTGTGAGAGTTCTCCAGAACTTTCATTGAAATGAGCTTCCTCAACATTGAATGATTCCTGAAAGAATTGAAACCCACAATGCCTCCAAATTCATCCTTGTAAAATGGCTAGATAAATACCATGAAATTTTTGAAATTCGCATGATGAGGTGGCACTGGAGAACCTTTGATGTCCTGTTGCTGATCATTAGTGTACCAGACAGTGCCTTGATTGATTGGGTATAATGAAAGTGGTGTAGAACAGAGATGCCGGTTAGATGGAGACTGCGGAGTAGTTGGCCCACAGTTGTGGTGTGCAGGTGTGTGATAAAATATTTATGGTGGTGCCATGTGGATCTGCCATTGACTTCCAAATGGCTTTTAGCTAACATGGTGCACCCAGCAGACCCTTATATGCAAAGGCATCTTGTTATATGGAGAGGTTTCAGGGAAATGTTCAGAATCAGGTTGCTATGGTCAAGGGGGCAAGCTATGTGGGATTGAAGCCGGGTTAGTGCGTTCTCCTGGAGACTCTGACCCAGCACATGTCACAGAACTCCCTCCAACACTGTGTCCCAGTTGAACTCCTTGTATTTCTTGAAGCAAATACCAAACTCCCAGTTCAGCACCAAGAAACACCATGAAAATTGGAGGATGACTAAATGGCTTCACAGTCCACATGGTTAGACACTTTGGCCCAGTGGCCTCTGTTTACCTACAAAGAGAGAAATCAGCACTGCTGCCTCAGGTTCATTGGAAAATAAGAAACCATGTTCTCCAGGTCACATAGATTCAGACCCAGCTTTGATGGTTTCACTACAAGTGAAGACAAAGCTCCTGACAACAATATATATTTCAAGTGCCACACCTCAGAAGCAGATTCTCCAGAAGTTTTTTTCCAGCAGAGCTCCATGGTTGTGGAGTGTTTACCCAATCCCTTACTTCTGGAAACTCCTCTACCTGCTCCCAGGTTGAGAACTCCTGAGAATTTTCCATTCCAGATATGTATTCACAGATTTTCTAACTCTTCTTCTCTAATTGTGTCTCACTTGGGGCAAAGGTAATGTCAAGGCATTGTTCTAGGTGAGAGTGGGAAGATTATTGTGTAGCACATATTTGCATACACATTGGATACATTATCCTATTTTCCATTTGCAATACTGAATTTCTGACACTAACCCATACCCTACTAGACTCTGACTACTATCCTAAAATGATGGAGAAAAAGAAACCTAACAGAATAGAAATACAGGCCTTTTGTAGGAGGCGTGGTGTATACTTGGATTTTCCTTCTCCTTTATCAAGGATATGTGTTATAAATCTAGTCAACTTTTCATTGTAATATTTCTCCATGAGTTTTCAAAGTTAACACATATGTAAATTCCTGTCTCCTTTGCTCTGTAGCCTCTTTAGAACATGTATATTTTTATGCATATATAGAGTCCTACCTGGTAACACACGTAAATTCTTGTGATCTCACTAACTTTGGAATATACAAATTATGAGAATAGATCACTTCCCCTAAATACTGATGGAACTGAAAATTCAAACTATGGGTGAGCTTCCTAGTGAACAACATCATACATAAATCCATGTTCAGTAAAATGAATATTTTTAGATATGTGGATGATATATATTTCATGATAAATTTCGATTGGCATATATATTGCTACATTTTATTGTTGTGTGTGTGTGTGTGTATATATATATATATATATATATATATATATATATATATATATATATATACCAGATTTTCCAAAATATGAAATATATGTGTCTTATTATACACTCCCTAAATTCACTCAAGTTCATGTATGCGATTTAAAATCAACATTTTACATGATTATCATCAGTCTGGCTGGGCACAATTCAGGAGCCAATTGTCAAAAGAAACAAACTTTATTTTTAGAACCACACAAGCCAAACAAAACAGCTTCTCAGGAAAAACCCTCAGAGCCCAACTGCCACCACAGTCTTCCCACAAGCCTCTCCCTCAACCACAAGCCTCCTCCTTTTGAGGCCGATTGGCTGGGTCACATGGGCGCAGCCAAAAAAGTCCACCAATGAGCAGCTCCGTTGTCTGAAAGGGCAGGGGAACATCCCATTGAGCATCACCACAGAGGAGCCAATCAGCTAGATGTTGCTGGGGCCTCTGTCAGCCAATCATCCACTGGCAGTCTGAAAAGGCGGGGAAACAGCTCAATGAGCATCTGCAATGAGCCAATCAGCTAGATGTTGCTGGGGCCGCTGTGGAGCCAATCATCAGCCGGCAGCTGGAAGTTTGCTGGCAGCTGGAGGTTTCCTGGGGCCCCTTTGGCTGTGGCTCTCAACATCTCCCCCTCTCTGTTTAAACAACGAGCATGTGGCTTAGGGACCATGCCTGCCTTAGGTTGTGCAGTAGTACATATGGTATTTACTGGAGACCCTTGGCTGTGGCTATCAACAGGATTTGTATGTACCATTCACTGAAGTTAGTTTTCAGTACTAGGAAACAAATATTTATTTCAGGTGGATAAATATTTCTGAGAAAAATCTTGTGAAAAGTTGATTATAAATCCACATACTTGAACATAAATGAATTTAGGGAGTGTAAATAAGATACATATATTTCATATTTTGAAAAATCTGGAGAGAGAGAGAGTGTGTGTGTGTGTGTGTATACACACACAGACACATACAGATATTAAAATGTAGCAACATATATGCAAATGTAAATTCACCATGAAATATACATCAATCACAGATCCAAAAATATTCAATTTTCTTAACAGGGATTTATGTATAATGTTTTTCTACTAGGAAGCTCACCCATTATTTGAATTATCACTTCCAACAGCGTTTAGGAGGAGTGATGTCTTCTCACAAATTGTATCTCCCAAGTCAGTCACCTCACAAGAATGTAGGTGTGACACCAGGTATTATTTGATATGTGCATATAAAAATACATGTGCTGAATAGGCTACAGACAAAGGGAGACAGGAATTCACATATTTGTTAACTTTAAAAACACATGGAGATCTATTTCAATTAAAAATAGACTGGATTTATAACACCTGACATTTATCATGCAAAAGGCAAGATCAATTATACACCATGCCTCCTCTGAACTGCTTGTATTTCAATTCTTTTTGTGTTACTTTTCTGCATCATATTAGAATTAGTAGTCAGAGTCTAGTAGGGTATGGGTTCGTGTCAGGAATTCAGTATTTCGAATGGAAAATTGGAAAATGAATCCAATGTGTATGCAAATACGTGCTACACACAAAAAAATTCCCACTCTCATTCAGAACAATGGCTTGAAATAACCACGCCCCATGTAAGAAACAATTAGAGGAGAAGAGTTAGAAAATCTGTGAATACATACGTAGAATGGAAAATGCTCAGTAGTTCACAACCTTTGAGGTGGAAGAGACGTTTCCAAACCTTAGGGACAGGGTAAAACTCCACAAACATGGATCTCTGCTGGCCTAAACACTTCTGGAGATACTGACAATGAGGTTGGGTACTTGAAATATATGTTGTTTTCAGAAGCTTTAGCTTCCTTTGTAGTGAGACCATCAAACTTGGGTCTGCATTTTTGTGACCTGGAGGACATGAATTCTTATTGTCCAATGAACATGAGGCAGCAGTGTTGAATTCACTCTTTGTAACTAAACTGTGGCCAATGGGGGATAAGTGTCTCCCCGTCTGGACTTTGAAATCATTTGGTCATCCTCCACTTTCAGTGGGTGTTTTGTATTTGGTTCATGACATACAAGGAGTTAAACTGGGACACAATGCTGGAGGGAGTCCTGTAACGTATGGTGTGTCAGGGTCTGCAGGAGAATGCACCAACCAGGCTTCTATCCCCCATTGCTTGCCCCCTTTACCATAGGAACTTGATTCTGAACATTGCCCTGAAAACTCTCCATGTAACATGATGCCTTTACATACAAAGTTCTGCTAGCTGCACCATGTCAGTCACAATCCATTTGGAAGCCAATGTAAGATCCACATGACCCCACCACAGATGTATTGTCACACACCTGCACACAACTGCTCTAGGCCTGCCATAAATACTGCTCTGCTTCTCCAATTTGAGGCCTACTTACTGTCAGGTATAGATTCTTTATGTGATTTGGCATCATGAGACAACCCAAGCAGTTCTGCAGGACTTTGAAGAACTCATTTGATCCAAAGGATCCCTATTCTCACTTGATGGAGGTCAGGAACCAAACAGAAGAAGGCAAGAGACTTCATCCACAATGACAGATTTTTTGCCATTTTGGTTTTGGATGCACACATGGGATCTTCTTTAGATCTATCAGGAGATGAGAATCTTAGCCACAGCCTCAAACAGGGCCTAGTGTCTGACTAAGACACATCCCTTTCCAGAGCAATTAAGCAAAGAGCCACAGGTGATGCCCATTCATTTCCATTTGAAAACTGTTTCTTCATGCTTCACAAAGGGGTGGCCTGAGGCAAAGACCTTCCTGACATTCAAGGCAACAGAAACTTAGATAAGCAAATGGAGCCAAGCAGGGTTTCTCCACTGAGACTTTACTGGTCACACTGATATCTGAGTTTTCTGAGATGTTCCCATTCCCTTCAGCTATCAAGGACATGGCCATGTCACAGAGTTTGGAGGTGGTACATATCTTGGACAATAAACCATGATACTATTCTGGAGAGTGGCCAGAATTCAGGAAGAAAACAGCAACTTAGGAAGTTAGTAGGTGTTTCCCATCCATAAGGCAAGCAACAGTCCATTAATCAATTGTGCAGGATGAATGCTGTGAAGCTTTCTACTAGACAGGACACCTCCATTGATGCATTCTCGTTTCTAATGTCTAAAACCACGGACACAGTGGCTACACAGACATAGAAACACTCGCCTTGTCTATAGACTTACTAGAAACAGTCGACTCCAAACCAAACCAACCACCTTTCCTACCTATTCTCAGAACATGAAACAAAACTGCAAACTCACACCCACAACCAAAAAGGCACCTCCTTCCCAAAAATAGGTCTTTAACTATCTGGAGTGTCCTCTGACTGGTGGGCCATACTATGGTCCACTCGAAATGGCCTGTCTGGTCTCAGATCTTGTCTCCTTGGCCAACTCTGTTATTCTGCGAGGAGCCTGCTGTTAGCCACAACCTGCTGTCTCAAGAAAGGCCCCTCTTCAGAGCTCTACTGGCATTTGGCCATCCTCACATCAGTAGGTACCAAGAAGGTCTGACTCTGTACTTGGTGAATCCAAACAAGTGAGCCCACTGGGACTGGGACTGGGACTGGCTCTTGGTGCCTGGCTTCTTGCATCCCAATTTCAGAGAGTTCCATCACGAAGGAAATGAGGTATGTCACTTTCTTTGCAACTGAATGAGGTCACTGCCTTGGCAACAACTTTGTCCTAACACTTGCTTCCAATGGTTCCATGAGTTGGAGGGTGCCCCTACTTCCTGTGACAATTTGACTAGTTAGAATGGTATATCAAAATAGACACTATGGAACAGCTCTACACGCAGGCCTGGTTAGGTTCATCTTCTCTACATTAAGAAGAGAGAGTCTGATGCATACACATCCCTTCATCCTGTCCAGGTTGTTTGCCATGGAAGATGGCTTTTGCTCATGCAGGTCCTTCATAGCTGCCTACATCTTCTCCAGGGATCATTTCTGCATCGAACTTTGAGGTTCTCAGCAGTTGGAAGATTACCTACATCCCTAATTGAAAGAATAGCCCTGTCCCTGCTCTTTTGTAATGTTAGATTGAGGCAACAGTGTATGGTTAGGGTTAATAACACGTTCGATTTGGGTTAGGAATCATTTTGCGGGATGAATAAGGTTATTGGGAACCTGCAATATATAGAAATATAGTGGTTAAATATAAGTATGAAAACAGAAATCTAGGTAAGATTTGAAGCTCAGAAGTGCATTTGGCAATAGATTGGGACACGTAGCTTTGAATTATGTTCTGCATACATGTTTCAGAAAAATCGATATACAATGGCATAGGACGTTGTACCTCAGATGATTGAATGTAGTAGAGTACATCCACTCAAAAAGGGATAGTCGTTAGGATCAGGAAGATAGTCAGTATGTTTCGGAAGAAGATAGAGTATAGGATTTGGACCAAAGTTCATTAGCAATAGGGTTTCGGTTAGAGAGTGAATGTCAATGTCAGCACATGTGAAGGGTCAGTCACAATGTTGAACTGGAAAAAATATGTAGGAAAGTAGATATCAATAGAGACATTATAAAATCAGGCAAAGTATAAAGTGAGTGAAAAAACTAGACATTTCCAACAGTTTTGAGGTTGAATATATAATCTTAGGAAGAAACAAAAATGTGGTCACCAATAGGATTGACATTTGAGAGCATTAGGCAACCTGGATATGGATGTTTTTAGTAATCCATGTTCAGTTTCCATTTAGGCTTTGGTACAATCATACATGTGACTTTTGCATTTTGTGTCCAGAATATTACTATGATAACATGCATATGTAGATCAGGTGACATGAGTATTTCTTCCACCATTTCTGGGAGCAATATTTAGAAGACTAATAAATTAGTATTGGGGGTACTAAGAGGTGTACCCTGTGTCTATGAATATAGAGATAATGCATGAATAGACAATATAGTGAATAAATAATATAACTGGTTCCACTTTAAATAATGGAATAAACTGATATAAGAGAATATATAAAAAATACTATATTGTTATAAAATCATACATTCCAACCAGTTATACATCTAATGGTGATATTATAGTTATGGTTTATCATGAAGTGAGTGTCAGTTTTGCTTCAAAAGTGATAAAAGAAATCAAAAATAATATATTTCGAAAGAAGTCTCATTATAAGACCAGTCAAGAAACCTGGAAGAATCCATGTGTTCTGAAGCAGGAAGTGATTGAAAGTGAAACAAATGCCTATAAGTTTGCTAACTTGTGGATGAAATATATATCCTATGATGTGCATAAATTGAAGAAATAGTAATGTACCAGTGTTGAATTAAAATGAATTTCAAAATACACATCATGTCACATAGGAATGTACTTGCATTGATGTTAAACTGGATCAGTTACTGTAGAAGTATTAGTATTTGTATGCAACATTAACTGAAGTTAGTTTTCAGTACTGGAAACAATATGTATTTCAGGTGGATGAATATTTCTGAGAATGATCTTGTGAAAAGTTGATTATAAATCCATATACATGAACATGAATGAATTTAGAGAGTGTATATAAGACACATATATTTCATATTTTGAAAAATCTGGAGAGTGTATATATATATATATATATATATATATATATATACAAAAAAACACACACAGACAATGAATTAGCAATCAAATTTATCATGAAATATATATCCTCCACAGATGCAAAATTATTTCTTTTAGAACATGTATTTATGTATAATGTTGTTCTTCTAGGAAACACACCCCTAGGTTAAATTTTCAGTTCCAACAGAGTTTAACAGGAGTGATCACTTCTCACAAATTGTATTTGCCAAATTAGCCACCTCACAAAATGTAGGTGTGATACCAGGTAGTGTTCTATATGTGCATTTAAAAATACATGTGCTGAATAGGCTACAGAGAAAGGGAGATAGGTATTCACATATTTGTTACCATTAAAAACACATGGAGAACTATTTCAATTAAAAATTGACTAGATTTATAACACCTACAATTAATCATGCAAAAAACAAGTCCAACTATACACTATGATTCCTCTGAACTGCTTGTATTCCTATTCTGTTTGTGTTATTTTTCTCCATCATATTAGGAGTAGTAGTCAGAGTCTATTAGGGTATGCGTTAGTGTCAAGGATTCAGTATTTCGAATGGAAATATGGAAAATGACTCTAATGGTATGCAAATATGTGCTACACAAAAATGTTCACACTCTCATCCAGAAGATTGCCTTGACATTACCTTAGTTCCAAGTAAGATACAATTAGAGGAGAAAAGTTAGAAAATCTGTAAATACATATCAGGAATAAAAAATGCTCAGGAGTTCACAAACTTGTAGGTGGTAGAGGAGTTCCAAAAGTAAGGGACAGGGTAAACACTCCACAAACATTGAGCTCTGCTTGTGTAAAGACTTCTTGAGAAACTCTCTGAGGTTGGGCTCTTAAAATACATGTTGTTGTCACGAGCTTTAGCTTCCTTTGTTGTGTGACCATCAAATCTGGGTGTGCAAATATGTGACCTGAAGGACATTGTTTCTAATTTTCCAATGAAAATGAGGCAGCAGTGCTGAATAATCTTTTTCTAGTTAAACTATGGCCACTGGGGTGTAAGTGTCTCCCCGGGTTGACTGTGAAGCCATTTGGTCATGCTCCAATTTTCGTGGTGTTACTCCTTGGTGCACTGGGAGTTTGGTATTTGCTTCATGAAATACAAGGAGTTCAACTGGGACACAGTGCTGGAGGGAGTTCTGTCACGTGTGGAGGGACACAGTCTGCATGAGAATGCACCAACCAGGATTCTGTCCCACATAGGTTGCCCCTTTGTCCATAGCAACCTGATTCTGAACATTGTCCAGAAACCTATCCATATAACAAGATGTCTTTACATATAAGGGTCTGCTGGCTGTACCCTGTCAGTCACAAAGCAATTGGAAGCCAATGGCAGATCCACATGCCCCAACACACATGTTTTATCACACACCTTCACACCACTGCTCTAGGCCCACTAATGAACAGGCTCCAACATACTGGCATCACTGTTCTACACAATTCTCATGAAACCCAGTCAGTCAAGGCACTGTGAGATACACTCATGATCAGCAACAGGACATCCAAAAGTTTTCCAGTGCCACCTGGTCATGCGAATTTCAAAAGTTTCATGGTATTTATCAAGCCATTTTTTGAGGATAAAGTTGGAGGCTCTGTGGGTTTCAATTCATTCAGGAACCATTAAATGTTGAAGAAGCTCATTTCAATGAAAGATCTTGAGAACACTCACAGGCAAGTCTTCCCAAAGAGTGGCCAAAAGGTCACATGAAGTCAGGCCCATTGAGGTCTACAATGTGAGGTCCATGTGTGTTTTGACTCTCAACTGTGGCTTTAAAGAATTTCAGAATAAAATCATGTGATATCCAGGCTGAGATTCCCAGTGCTCTGGGCAAAGCCACCCTGCACCTAGATCTCCCTGCACCACAATTAATACCTGAGATCTAGGTTGCATGGCCTAGTAAAATCCAAACACAATTCATGACAATACTTCTCTTATGTCACTTCCAGAATTCAGTCTCTAAGGAGAATCATACCAGAGTTCAAGCCCAGGTGGACCCAGTCATCTGGTCCAAGCGCCAAACAAATTACCACAATTCAAAACAAAATGCTCCCACATGCCCCTTATCTTCTTCAATTTGAGGCCAAATGACTGTGGGGTTTAGATTCTTTATGTAAATTGGATTCATGTGAAAACCCAAGCACCTATGGGCTAAACTCTGCAGGGCTTTAAAGAACTCATTTGACCCAAAGGATCCCTATTTTCACTTGATGGATGTCAGGGCCATTAGAGAGGAAGGTGAGAGTGTTCATCCACAATAACTGCTCTTTGGCCATTTTGGTTTTGGATGCACTAATGGGATCTTTCTTTAGATCCATCAGGTGCTGAGAATCTAAGCCACAGCCTCACACAGGGCCAAGAGGCTGATTCAGACACATCTCTTTCCAAAGCAATTAAGCAAAGAGCAAAACACACACAGACATTATAAAGTGGCAATATATATGCCAATTGAAATTCATGATGAAATATATATCGTCCACAGATCCAAAAATATTAATTTTACTGAACATGGATTTATGAATAATGTTGTTCAACTAGAAAGGTTACCCTTAGGTTGAATTTTAAGATCCAATAGCGTTTAGGAGGAGTGATCTCTTGTCATAATTTGTATCTGCCATGTCAGCCACCTCACAAGAATGTATATGTGATACCAGGTAGGATTCAATATGTTTATATAAAAATACATGTGATGAATAGGCTACAGAGAAAAGGATACAGGAATTCACATATTTATTAACTTTAAAAACACAAGGAGAACTATTTCAATTAAAAATTAACTAGATTTATAACACCTACCCTACATAATGCAAAAGGCAAGTCCAACTATACACCATGCCTCTTTTGAACTGCTTGTATTTCTATTGTGTTTGTATGCACTGTGGGTTTCAAGAACCATTAAATGTTGAGGAAGCTCATTTCAATGAAACTCTGGAGAACTCTCATAGGCAAGGCTTCCCAAAGAGTGGCCAAAAGGTTAGATATAGCCAGGCCCATTGAGGTCTACAATGTGAGGTCCATGTGTGTTTTGACTCTCAACTATGGCTACCAAGTCTTTAAGAAAAAAATCATGGGATATCTTTGCTGAAATTCCCAGTGCTCTGTGGAAAGCCACCCTCGGCCTTGATCTTAGTTTCCAAGGGCGACTCTTATGCTTGACCTCTTAAAATATCACCACAATTCATGGCAATACTTCTTTGAGTTCAGTTCCAGAAGTCAGTCTCTAAGGGGAATCACACAAGAATTCAAGCCCAGGTGGACCCAGTCATCTCTTCCAACCGTCACACAAAATGACCACAATTAATACCAAAACACTCTCACATGGCCCTCCTCTTCTTCTATAAAGGCACTCATCATAACATCTGGCTGGAGGTTTCCATGAGGGGCACAGCCCAAGACAGTGTCCCAAATAAGCTCCCTTGCCACTCATTTGCCTAAATTCAGGGTGGCTTGGACACCCTTCTTGTGCACCAGGAGTTATCTGAAAGGGTAAAATAAATTGAAATTAAAGTGTAAAAGTTGAAGTGTAAAAGACCGGGTTTTGTAAAGTTTCTAAGCTGCAAGGTCTGAGTTAAAATGTAAAGGACCAGGTATTGTTAAGTTCCTATGCTACATGCAAAACCTGAAATTCCTGTAGCTTGTAGTACAATTCCGGACTGCCCAGTAAATATTCCCCCTGACCGCCTGGTTGTTTAATAACCTAGGACCCTGTGTGGCCTGGCACATAGGCATCGCAAGGCCTAAACCAATCTGTTTGAATGTGTACCTCGCTTTAGAACTCACCTATCACTCCCGCCTGACCTATTCCTGCCAATGAATGAACTAATCATGTTTAGGAATTGTTGTTTGATTTTTCTACAGTGTATGTTGATTTCTTAAAGGAGACTGTGATATATGTAAAGTCCCGCCCTCGCCAAAAAGTGTACTTAAGCACTGCTCAACCCCTGCTAGGGGCTCTGGGCTGCTCTCCCTTCTTGAGTGAGCACGTAGCCCCAGCATGCTGGATTGGATCCTCAATGAACGCCTTTTTCTGTTGCATGAGCCGCGTTCTCTTGGTGGTCTCTTCCTCCGACGTTAACCGGACCCTTACATTTGGTGCGTTGGCCGGGAATCACGCAGCATAGGACAAGGACACCCCAACAGACCCCTCTGGAGGTAAGTAAGGCGCTTCTTTTCATTTTTCCTTGTGATCACTCAGAGCTTTTTGTTCAGGTTCCATTTTTCCGTTTTTGGTTTGGGTTGGCAGAGTGGCTTCCAGCGGAGAATGTAAGTTCCCCCTGTCAGTGGTGGACAAACGTGTCCTAAAGCCACAGGCCATGTCCTTGCAAGGGATGCCTTGGAGGACTCGGGGAGTGACGGATGTGCTCTCATTAGGTGAGGAGGGACGAATGAGCCCACATTAGGTGACTCTGCTGCCAACCCATCATATCTTGCTGACTACTTTTTTTCTCTCAGGTTGAATTCACTGTCTGTCTTTGTGGTCTAACCCATCAGGTTTTGCCAGTTACTAGGTTCTAATCTTTACTTCTGAACTCGTGTTAAATGTTAACTGTGTGTATATGTTTGTGTCACGTTTGTATTGTCCTTGTCTCTGTTTGAGAAACTCTCATTATGGGACAAAGCCATTCCATGCCTCTGTCCTTGAAGCCATTCCTGGTCCCTGCCTCCAATCCGACCCCTTCAGCCAGGATCCTATCACTCAAACCTTCTACTCCTCCCCCTCTTCCCTCCATTCTCCCTGAGTCACAAGATTGTAGATCTTGGGGTTGTGAACAAACGGGAGCTGCATGATGGTCTTTGTGTGTCATTTTATCTGTGTTTCTGTTAAATGTGATGGCATTGTTTGGTCCGATGCAGAGTCCCGAGTTCCAACCTGCATTACATATGTGGAAGTTACTTTAGCTAAATTTTAAACTAATGCTTCTCCTGTGAGGGACCAAAAGTCAATAGAACCGCCAGTTTTTCTGTTCTCACCTTTTCACCTCTCTTAGCTGTGCTTTAAAGAACTTTGATAAACTTTACTCCCCTTTGTTAAGCAAGATTACGGAAGCAGTGATTTCTTTTCTTCCCGTAGTTGGATTGAGCATGCCCACTGCAGAGGGAAATGTCTGGGGTCTAAGAACTTTGATATCTCGCTTAAACTTTTCTCAAAACCCTGTCCTCATTATTAAATTGGCATTAATTGGCTTTGGGATGGGAACCAAGCCTTCAGTCATAAATTTTGACACCCCAGAGGGGACTTTAAATAAACCCCACTCTGCCCTCTTGGGGAAGCCTAGCACTCAAAACAACTGAAGCAGAGAATGAAATTTTTGGGAGCTGAGTACTGCAAAGTTGGGAGACATAGAATATGCCTGGTGCCTGGGGTCAAAGCAAACCAGAGGAACTAATCCTGTAAGTAAATGGTGAGGCTAAGGGACTCCCAGCAGCTGCCAGATCCATTTTGCTGTGGGGAACTCCCTTATTCCTTACGTGCACTTTAAGGATTTCTCCACCTCTGTTTACTTAACAAAAGGGACAATGAATGCATTAATATGTTGATATTATAGATTGTTTCTTGGGGATGATCTAGGGTGAATGTGTATCTAGAAATGATTTTTTTTATTTTAACCATCTGGTATCTAAATGGGTTTCTAAAGCATTGCACTATCTTACAGTTAAAAGTTGGGTTTAAACAATTGTGTAGTTTGATTTCAGGTAGTTCATGCTAGGAAACTTAAATACTTAGGGTAAAAAAAAAATAAAGAGTTTTAATTTTGAACTAGACAGCCTGAAAAAATTTCACTAGATATATCAGTGCATTAACTTGGGAAGAGATAATAAATTATGATATGGTATCTATTCCCATCAGTGTGTAAGATTTTAAAAAATGGTACTAAATTAAAACGTTGGTCTGGCTTATTGAAATGACATTAATTAGCAACAGTCTTGGAAATTTTTAAAGCTTAATTTTGAATACACATGGTAGCATGTGATTCTTTTTAAAAATTTTTCAGCCAATTTAATTTAACTTAATACTATTAGAAACTTCATAAGAAAGAAAGGGGCTTAATGATCCTATAGAAACTTCTTCTGATGGTGGCATTAATATTATCAAAAAAATGATCCTATTTTCAGTTTTGTGTGAGCAAGTTTTTCTAGTGTAGAAAAATCTAAAGAAATAAAATTTTGAGAATTACATCTTAAACTTGCATCAAAATTTTCAACATCCAAACCTGGAAATTATGACTTATAGATAAATGCCTTAGGCGTGAGGTTTCTTCTCAGAATTCCAGTCTTTCCAGTTTTCCAGACCTCAGCCAGGACTTATTTTGATATGCAAATAAAAGAAGCCTGCAGCACGCAGCAGGAGACAGATAAAAAGAGTAAATGTGTCTTTTTACCTGAACTCAAACTAGACCTAACCAAAAAAGTATATAATATGGTATTTACTAATTACTGGCCAGTCATCATTTTTAGGACTCTTGCTTTTCTTAGATTCTGTAATTTTTTTTTTGAGCTCATGATCTTGATTCTGCTGATGGGTTAATGTTTTCTGATCAGTTCTATTTTTGATCGACTCTGGAGTTTTCAGCATTGCAATGGAGATTTCACCTGAAAAAAGCTACAAGGCCTTTACTATTGTGTTATGTGTTACATTTGTGTTACGTGTTGTATGTTGGTATGTCTGTATGTGTGTATGTCCATATATCATGCAGGGATATGACAATTGACAGATGAGGAGCGCTCATGAAAAATTTAAAAATGTATCCACATGTCTTTGATTCACGTGATTCATATGTTTTAATTCAAATTGGGTAAACAGATAAAAATGAAAATGTCTTTAAAATTAGGCCTATAAGTTTTCTAGGTTTTCAAAAAGGCCCTAATAAAATGTAGATGTCTATAAAATAATCTGCTTAAATTCAGAAATTTAAAAGCATTGTATTGAAATGTGAACAGAAAGAGGTTAGTAGATGGAAAAGAGAAACTAAAAGGTTCTAGATATAGATATAATAGAGGAAAAACGTGTTTCTGGATAAGAGAGTCTATATGATTAAGTAATTAAAAGGGTTTAAGTAAATAATAAAAAAAGGTGTGTGTAACTTGGTTATATGTGTAAGTTTTGAGCAAGTAATCTTAAAAAATTAAACAGCTGGTAAAACAAGTACTGTTTTTATAAAATTGTGCCATGTTATTTCTTTAAAATCTAAACTTGTTTAATACAAAAACATCAATGTAATTGTGGTGTTAATCTGTTCATATCTTCCAGGTATACAAGTCTGTAAGGTAGAAGCTTGCAGAGACCATTGTATCAAGCTGGTGTTCTAAGATTGTATGGTAATTCTAGGCTTAAAAGAAAAACATGTTGGAGATTTATGTATATCATTTGTGTTCTATAATTGGACTTGTTATCAATAAGATATGTACAGTTCCATGTTACTTTTTACACTGAGATACAATCTAAAAGTATTTTTAACTTAATGAGAGCCAAATCTGTGAAGGTTTTATTGTAAACTCAAAGGTAATGCCCATTCATTTCCATGTGAAAACTGTTTTCTTCAGGCTTCACAAAGGGGTGGCCTGAGACAAAGTCTTTCCTGATATTCAGGGCAACATAACAATAGGTAATCAAAAGGCCCAAAGCAGGGTTTCTCCACTGAGACTTTACTGGCTACACTGATATCTGAGTTTTCTGAGATGCTTGCCATTCCCTTCAGCTACCAGTACATGGCCATGTCACAGAGCTTGGAAGTGGTACATATATTTGACACAAAATCATGAGCCTATTCTGGAGAGTGGCCAGAATTCAGGAAGAAAACAGGAACGTAGGAAGATAGTTGGTGTTGCCCGTTGATAAGGTAAGCCACACTCCATTTATAAATTGTGCCGGATGAATGCTGGGAAGTTTTCTCCTTGAGAGGATACACCCATTGAGGCATTATATTTTCTAATATCTACAACCACGAAAACAGTGGAATACACAGACCTAAAAACACTCTCCTTGTCAAAGGACTAACTAGAAACAGTCCACTCCAAACCAAACACACCCCCTTTCCTAACTATTCTCAGAACAAAAGAAACAACCACAAACCCACACCCACAACCACAAAGGCACCTCCTTCCCCCAAGTGGGTCTGGAACTATCCAGAGTGTCCTCTGACTGGAGGGCCATACTATGTTCCCCAGAAATGGTCTGTCCTGTCTCAGATCTGGACTCCTTGGTCAACTCTGTGAAGTTGTCAGGAGCCAGCAGTGAGCCTCTACCTGTTTTCTCCAGAAGGGCCCCTCTTCAGAATTTTTCTGGAATTTGGCCATTCTCACATAAGTAGGTACCACAAAAGACTGACTCTGTCCTTGGAAAATCCAAACAAGTGAGAACACTGGAACTGGTACTGGGACTGGGCCTGGGTGCCTAGCTTCCTGGAACCAAAATTTGGAGAGTTCCATCAACAAGGATGTGAGGTGAGGTCACTTCCTTTAGTAACTGAATGAGGTCACTGCCTTGGCAACCAATTTGTCCTAACATTTGCTTCCTAAGGTCTCATAACATGGAGGATGTCCCTACTTCCTGTGACACTTTCACAAGTTAGAATGGTAAAGAAACAATAGCCACCTGGGAACAGCTCTCCACACAGGCCTCTCCTCTACATTAAGAAGAGAGAATCTGATTCAGACACAACCCTTCATCCTGACCAGGCTGTTTGCCATGGAAGATGCCTTTTGCTCTCTCAGGTCCTTCATAGCTGCCTACATCTTCTCCAGGGATCATTTCTGCATGGAACTTTGAAGTTTTCAGCAGATGGAAGATCCCCTGCATTCCTGTATTGTAAGACCAAATCTGTCCCTGCTTTTCTGAATACTTAGATTGAGGGAACAGTGTATGGTTAGGGTTAATAATATGTTCAATTAAAACCAAAATACTCCCACATGGCCCTCATATTCTTCCATGTAGACATTCATCATAACCTCTGGCTGGAGGTTTCCATAAGGGGCGCAGCCCAAGACAGTGTCCAAAATAAGTTCCCTTGCCCCTCATTTTCCTAAAGTCAGGGTTTCCTGGACACCCTTCCTGTAAACCAGGATTGATCAAATAGGCCTGCCAGTAATACGGCTCTGTTTCTTCATTTTGAAGCCTACTGACTGTGAGGTATAGATTCTTTATGTGATTTGGAGTCATGTGAGAACCCAAGCACTGCTGCAGGGCTTTGAAGAACTCATTTGTCTCAAAGGATCCCTATACTTAATTGATGGAGGTCAGGAACCTAACAGAGGAAGCAAGAGACTTCATCCACAATGACTGATCTTTTTGCCATTTTGGTTTTGGATGCACACATGGGATCTTTCTTTAGATCCATCAGGTGCTGAAAATCAAAGCCACAGCCTCTCTCAGAGCCGAAAGGATGATTCAGACACATCACTTTCCAAAGCAATTAAGCAAAGAGCCACAGGTGATGCTCATTCATTTCCAATTGAAAGCACTTTTCTTCAAGCTTCACAAACTGGTGGCCTGAGGAAAAGACCTTCCTGACATTCAGGTCAACAGAACAGTAGGTAAGCAAAAGGCACAAAGCAGGGTTTCTCTACTGAGACTTTACTGGTCACACTGATATCCGAGTTTTCAGAGATGCTCCCAATTCCCTTCATCTATCCAGTACATGGCCATGTCACAGAACTCGACGGAGGTCCATATCTTGGACAAAAAAACATGAGCCTATTCTGGAGAGTGGCCAGAATTCAGGAAGAAAACAGGAACTAAGGAAAGAAGTAGGTGTTGTCCATATAAGGCAAGCCACAGTCCATTCATAAATTGGGAAGGATGTGTGCTGAGATGCTTTCTACTAGACAGGACACATGCATTGATGCATTCACTTTTCTAATATCTACAACCACGGAAAAAGTGGGATACACAAACATAGAAACACTCGCCAAGTCAAATGACTTACTAAAAACAGTCCACTCCAAACCAAACATACTGCCTTTCCTACCTATTCTCAGAACATGATAAAAAAACACAAATTCACACCCACACCCACAAAGGCACCTCCTTTCCCCAAGTAGGTCTGTGACTATCCAGAGTGTCCTCAGACTGATGGGCCTTACTCTGCTCCCTCGAAATGGACTGTCCTGTCTCAGATCAGGTCTCCTTTACCAACTCTGTAAAGTTTTCAGCATCAATCAGTGAGTCACTACCTGCTTTCTCAGGAAAGGCCCCTCTTCAGAGCTTTCCTGGCATTTAGCCATCCACACATCAGTATGTACCAAAAAGACTGACTCTGTCCTTGGTAAATCCAAACAAGTGAACCCACTGGGACTGGGACTAGGACTGGCTCTGAGTGCCTGGCTTCCTGGATCCCAAGTTCAGAGAGTTCCATCACCAAGGAAGTGAGGTAGGTCACTTCCTTCAGGAACTGAATGAGGTCACTACCTTGGTAACCACTTTATCCTAACATTTGCTTCCAAGGGTCCCACGAGAGAGAGGCTTCCCCTACTTCCTGTGTCACATTCACAAGATAGAATGGTATATCAACCATAGGCACATGTTAACAGCTCTCCACACAGACCTGGTTTGGTCCATCTTCTCTACTTTAAGAAAAGAGAGGCTTATTCAGACACATCGCTTCATCCTGACCAGGTATTTTACCAAGGAAGATTACTGTTGCTCTCTCAGGTCCTTCATAGCTGCCTACATCTTCTTCAGTGTTTATTTCTGCATGGAACTTGAGGTTCTCAACAGGTGGAAGATCCCCTACCTACTTGTATTATAACACCAACTCTGTCCCTGGTCTTTGTAATGTTAAATTGAGGGAACAGTGCATGGTTAGGGTTAATAACATGTTCAATTTGGGTTAGGAATCATTCTGCGAAATGAATAATGGTATTGGGGACCTCCGATATTTACAAGCATATATAGGTGTAATATAAGTATGAATACAGAAATCTAGGAACGATTTGAAACCCAGATGAACACTGGGCCCTTGATTGGGATACTTAGCTTTGAATTATTTCCGCAAAATTGTCTCAAATAAATCGTTATACAATGGCATAGGACCTTGTACCTTGGATGACTGAATGAGGAAGAGATCCTCCAGACAAAAAGGGATAGTTCCAAAAGTTATTTAGATATAGGGTTTTGGTTAGAGAGTGAATGCAAATGTCAGCATATGTGAAGAGTCAGTCACAGTGATGAACTGGGGAAAATGTGTAGGAAAGTAGATATCAATAGAGACATTAGGAAATCAGGGAAAGTACAAAGTGAGTAATAGGATAAGACATTTTTAACAGGGTTGAGTTTGAATATATAATCTTAGGAAGAAACAAATATGTAGTCACCAATAGGAATGATATTTGAGATCATTAGTTAATCAGGACATGGATGTTGTTAGTAATACATGCTCACATTAAATTTAGGCTTTGGTACAATCATAAGGGTGTCCGTTGCATTTTTTGTCAGGAATATTACTGTGATGAAATGTAAATGTATATCAGGTGACTACAGTATTTCTTCAAACATTTCTGAAAGCAACATTTTAAGACTTATAAATTAGTATTGGGGACACAAGTACGTGTACCCTGTGCCTATGATTATAAAGATGATGCCTTAATAGACCATACTGTAAATAAATAACATAACTTGATCAAACTTTAAATAATGGATTGAATTGATATCTGAAAATATATAGGAAATCTTATATTGATATACATAAGTTCATTCTAACCAGTTATACATCTAATGGTAATTTTAGCATTATGGTTTATCATGAAGAGTGTGGGAGTTTTGCTTCAAAAATGATTATGGAAATCGAAAATAATGTGTTTGGAAATAATCTCATGAAAAGTACAGTCAAGAAACATGGAGGAATACATATATTCTGAAGCAGGAAGTAATTGCAAGTGAACCAAATGCGTACAGATTTGTTAACTTGTGGATGAAAAGTTTTATCTTATAATGTCCATAAACTGAAGAAATAGTAATGTACCAGTGTTGAATAAAAATGAACTTCAAAATACACATCATGTCCCATAGGATTTTACTTGCATTGATGTTAAACTGGGTCAGTTACTGTACAAATATTAGGATTTGTAAGCACCTTTCACCGAAGTTAGTTTTCAGTACTGGAAATAAATATGTATTTCATGTGGATGAATATTTCTGAGAATAATTTTGTGAAAATTTGATTATAAATCCACATATAGGAACATGAGTTAAATTAGTGAGTGTAAAATAAGACACATATATTTCATATTTTGAATAATCTGGAGAAAAAAAAATATATATATATATAAAGATACAAACACAGACATTAAAATGTAGTAATATGTATGCCAATCAAAATTCATCATGAAATATATATCATCCTCATATCCAAAAATATTCTTTTTACTGAGCATGGATTTATGTATAATGCTGTTCATCTAGGAAATTCACCAATATGTTGAATTTTCAGTTCCATCAGTATTTAGGGGGAGTGATCTCTTCTCACAATTTGTATCTTCCTAAAACAGCAAGCTCACAAGAATGTACGTGTGATACCAGGTAGGATACTAAATATGCATAATAAATTTCATGAGGTAAATAGGGTACAGAGAAAGGGAGACAGAAATGTACATATGTGCTAACTTTAAAAACTCATGGAGAAGTATTACAATGAAAAGTTGACTAGATTTATAACACATTCACTTGATAAAGCAGAAGGCAAGTCCTAGTATACACCATGCCTCCTATGAACGGCCTGTATTTCTATTCTGTTAGGTTTCTTTTTCTACATCATATTGAGATTAGTAGTCAGAGTCTAGTAGGGTATGGGTTAGTGACAGGGATTCAGTATTTCTAATGGAAAATAGGAAAATGAATCTAATGTGTATGCAAATATTTGCTAGACTAAAATCTTCCCACTGTCCTCCAAAACAATGCCTTGATATTTCCTTCGCCACAAGTAATACACAATTAGTGGAGAAGAGTTTGAAAGTCTGTGAATATATATCTGGAAAAGAAAATGCTCAGGAGTTCACAACCTTGGAGGTGGTAGTGGAATTTCCAAAAGTAAGGTACAGGGTAAACACTCTACAAACATGGAACTCTGGTGGCCTAATGAGTTGTTGAGAAACTGCCTCTGAGTTTGGGCCCTTGAAAAATTTGTTGTTGTCAGGAGCTTTAGCTTCCTTTGTATTGAGACCACCAAACCTGGGTCGGCGTCTATGTGACCTGGAAGACATGGTTCCTTATATGCTATTGAACATGAGGCAGAAGTTCTGAATTTTCCCTTTGTTAGTAAACTGAGGACACTGGGGTCTAAGTGTCTAACCATGTGATCTGTGAAGCCATTTGGTCATACTCCACTTTTCGTGGTGTTTCTTACTGCTGCACTGGGAGTTTGGTATTGGCTTCACGTAATACAAGGAGAAAAACTGGGACACAGTGCTAGAGGGAGTACTCTCACGTGTAGTGGATGAGGGTCTGCAGGAGAATGCACCAACCAGGCTTCTATCCCAAAAAGCTTGCACCCATGTCCATAGCAACCTGATTCTGAACATTGCCCTGAAACCTCTCGATATAACAAGGTCCCTTTCCTTGTAAGGTTCTGCTGGCTGCACCATGTCAGTCACAAGTCATTCGGAAACCAATGGCAGAACCACATGTCCCCACGACAGATGTTTTATCATACACTTGCCCACCACTGCTCTGGGCCCACTAGTCAGCAGGCTCCAACTTTCTGGCATCTCTGTTCTCACCATTTTCATGAAACCCAGTCAATCAATGCAATGTCTGGTACACTCGTGATCAGTAACAGATATCCAAAGGTTCTCCAGTGCCACCTGTTCATGGGAATTTAAAAAATTCATGGTATTTATATAGCCAATTTTCAAGGATGAAGTTGGAGGCACTGTGGCTTTCAATTTATTCAGGAACCATGAAATGGTGAGGAAGATTATTTCAATTAAAGCTCAGGAGAACTCTCAGAGGCAAGGCTTCTCAAAGAGTGGCCAAAAGGTCACATTAAGCCAGGCCCATTGAGGTCTACAATTGAGGTCCATGTGTGTTTTGACTCTCAACAATGGCTGCCACGTCTTTCTGAATAAAGTCATGTGATATCCTGGCTGAGATTCCCAGTGCTCTTTGGAAAGCTATCCTGGGCCTAGATCTCAGTCTCCAAGGGCAACTCTCATGTGTGGCCTCCTAAAATCCCAACACAATTCATGTCAATACTTCTCTGAGTTCATTTCCAGAACTTAGTCTCTAAGGGGAATCACTCCAGAGTTCAAGCCCATGTGGACCCAGTCATCTCTTCCAACTACCACACAAATGACCACAATTAAATCAAAACACTCCCACATGGCCCTCATCTTCTTCAATATAAACTCTCATCATAACCTCTTGCTGGAGGTTTCCATGAGGGGCGCAGCCTAAGACAGTGTCCAAAATAAGCTCATTTGCCCCTTATTTGCATAAATTCAGGGTGGCCTGGAAACCCTTTCTGTGAATCAGGTGTGATCAAATAGGCCTGCCATTAATACTGCTCTACTTCTCCAATTTGAGGCCTACTCTCTGTGGGGCATAGATTCTTTATGTGAATTGGGGTCATGAGAAAACCCAAGCACCTATGGGCTACCCTCTGCAGGGCTTTGAAGAACCCATTTCAGTGAGTCTAGGAGTTGGACCAAAAGTTCTTTAGATATAGGGGTTTTGTTAGAGAGTGAATGTAAATGTCAGCATATTTCAAGAGTCAGTCACAGTGATGAACTGGGGAAAATGTGTAGGAAATCAGATATCAATAGAGACATTAGGAAATCAGACAAAGTACAAAGTGAGTGATAGGATGAGACATTTTTAACAGGGTTCAGTTTCAATATTTAATCTTAGGAAGAAACAAATATGTACTCACCAATAGGAATGATATTTGAGATCATTAGTTAATCAGGACATGGATGTTGTTAGTAATACATGCTCACTTTCAATATAGGCTTTGGTACAATCATAATTGTGTCCGTTGCATTTTGTGTCAGGAATATTACTGTGATGAAATGTATATGTATATCAGGTGACTAGAGTATTTCTTCCAATATTCTTAAAGCAATATTTTAAAGACTTATAAATTAGTATTTGGGATACAAATAGGTATACCATCGGTCTATGAATATAGAGATGATGTCTTAATAGACCATACTGTAAATAAATAATATAACTGGTTCAAACTTTAAATAATGGATTGAATTGATATCTGAAAATATATAGGAAATCTTATATTGATATACATAAATTCATTCTAACCAGTTATACATCTAATGGTAATATTAGCATTATGGTTTATCATGAAGAGTTTCTGAGTTTTGCTTCAAAAATGATTATGGAAATCAAAAATAATGTGTTTGGAAAGAATCTCATGAAAAGAACAGTCAAGAAACATGGAGGAATACATGTGTTCTGAAGTAGGAAGTGATTGAAAGTGAACTAAATGCCTATAAATTTGTGAAATTGTGAATGAAAGAATATATCCTATTATGTCCATAAACTGCAGAAATAGTAATGTATCAGTGTTGAATAAAAATGAACTTCAAAATACACATCATGGTCCCATAGGTGTCTACTTGCATTGATGTGAAACTGGGTCAGTCACTGTGGAAATATTACTATCTGTATGCACCATTCACTGAATTTAGTTTTCAGTACTAGGAGATAAATATGTATTTAACGTGGATGAATATTTCTAAGAATTATTTTGTGAAAATTTGATTATAAATCCACATACACACACATGAGTAAATTTAGAAAGTGTATAATAAGACACATATATTTCATATTTTGGAAAATCTAAAGAGAGTAGATATCTATATCTATATAGATAGATAGATAGATAGATAGATAGATAGATAGATACTCACATACACAGACATTAAAATGTAGCAATATATATGCCATTCGAAAATCATAATAAAATAGATATCATCCACGTATCCAAAAATATTCATTTTACTGAACATTTATTTATGCATAATATTGTTCATCTAGGAAATTCACCCATATGTTGAATTTCCAGTTCCATCAGTATTTAGAGGGAGTGATCTCTTCTCACAATTTGTATCTTCCAAAATAAGCGAGCTCACAAGAATGTACATGTGATACCAGGTAGAATTCTAAAGATGCATTAAAAAATACATGTGATGAATAGGCTACAGAGAAAGGGAGACAGAAATTTACATATGTGTTAATTTTAAAAACTCATGGAGAAGTATTACAATGAAAAGTTGACTATATTTATAACACATACCGTTGATAAAGCCGAAGGCAAGTCCAAGTATACACCATGCCTCCTATGAAAGGCCTGTATTTCTATTCTGTTAAGTTTCTTGTTCTCCATCATATTTGGATTAGTAGTCAGAGTCTAGTAGGGTATGGGTTAGTGTCAGGGATTCAGTATTTCAAATGGAAAATATGAAAATGAATCTAATGTGTATGCAAATATGTGCTACACAAAAATCTTCCCACTCTCATCCAGAACAATGCTTTGACATTACCTTCGCCCCAAATAAGACACAATTAGTGGAGAAAAGTTAGAAAATCTGTGAATACATATGTGGAAAGAAAAATGCTCAGGAGTTCACAAACTTGTAGGAGGTAGAACGGGTTACAAAAAGGGAGAGGGTAAACACTCCACAAACATGGAGCTCTGCTGGCCTAATGACTTTTTGAGAAACTGCCTCTGAGGTCGGGCAGTTAAAATATATATTGTTGTCAGGAGTTTTAGCTTCCTTTGTAGTGAGACCATCAATTCTGGGTCTCCAACTGTGTTGTCTGTAGAACCATTTGGTCATTATCCACTTTTGTGGTGTTTTTTACTGCTGCACTGTGAGTTTGTTATTGGCTTCACGAAATACAAGGAGTTCTACTGGGACACAGTGCTGGAGGATGTACTCTCACGTGTGGTGGGTTAGTAAAATGCACCAGTGAGGCTTCAATCCCACATAGCTTTTCAACTTGACAATAGCAGCCTGATTCTGACCTTTGGCAGGAATCCTCTCCATATAACAAGATGCCCTTGCATAGAAGAGTCTGCTGGCTGTACCATGTCAGTCACAAGTCTTTCTAAGCCAATGGCAGATCCACGTGGCCCCACCACAAATGTTTTTTTCACACACCTACACTCCTCTGCTCTAGGCCCACTAGTCTGCAGGCTCCAACTTTCTGGCATCTATGTTCTACACTTTTTTCATGAAACCCAGTCAATCAAGGCACTGTCTGGTACAATCATGATCAGGAACAGGACATTCAGAGGTTCTCCAGTGCAACCTGGTCATAGTAATTTCAAAAAATTCATGGTATTTATCTAGATATTTTTCAATAATGAAGTTGGAGGCACTGTGGGATTTAATTTATACAGGAACCATTAAAAGGTGAGGAATCTCATTTTAATGAAAGCTCTGGAGAACTTTCACAGGCAAGGTTTGCCAAAGAGTGGGCAAAAGGTCACATGAAGCTAGACTATTGAGGTCTACAATGTGAATTCCATGTGTGTTTTGACTCTCAACTATGGCTGACAATCTTTCAAAATAAAATCTTGTGATATCCTGGCTGAGATTCCCAGTGCTCTGTGGAAAGTCACCCTGGGCCTAGATCTCAGTTTCCAATGGCGAATCTCATGCGTGGCCTCCAAAAATCCCAACACAATTCATGGCAATACTTCTCTGAGTTCAGTTCCACAACTCAGTCTCTAAGGGGAATCACAACAGAGTTCAAGCCCAGGTGGACCCAGGCATCTCTTCCAATTGCCACACAAATGATGACAATTAAAACCAAAACACTCCCACAGGGCCCTCTTCTTCTTTTATATAGACACTAATCATAAACTCTAGCTGGAGGTTTCCATGAGGGCACAGCCCAAGACAGTGTCAAAAATAATCTCCCTTGACCCTCATTTGCCTAAAGTCAGGGTGGCCTGGACAACAATCCTGTGAAACAGAAGTGATCATATAGAACTGCTGTTAATACTGCTCCACTTCTCAAATTTGAGGCCTACTGACTGTGGGGTATAGATTCTTTGTGTGAATTGGAGTCATGAGAAAACGCAAGCACCTATTGTCCAGCCTCTGCAGGGCTTTGAAGAACTCATTTGACACAAATGATCCCTATTCTCACTTGATGGAGGTCAGAAATATTACAGAGGAAGGCGAGAGGCTTCATCCAAAATGACTGATCTTTTTTCCATTTTGGTTTTGAATGCCCACATGGGATCTTTCTCTAGACCCATCAGGTGCTGAAAATCTAAACCACAGGCTCACACAGGGCCAAGAGGCTGATTCAGACAAATCTTTTTTCCAAAGCAATAAAGTAAAAAGCCACAGGTGATTCCCATTCATTTCCATTTGAAAACTCTTTTCTTCAGGCTTCACTAAGGTTTGGCCTGAGGCAAAGACCTTTTTGACATTCAGAGAAACAGAACAATAGGTAATCAAAAGCCCCCAAGCAGGGTTTCTCCTAGGAGACTTTCCTGGTTACTCTGATATGTGAGTTTTCTGAGATGCTCGCCATTCTCTTCAGCTATCCAGTACATGGCCATGTCACAGAGCTTGGAGGTGGTACGTATCTTGTACAAAAATACATGATACTAATCTTGAGAGTGGCCAGAATTCAGGAAAAAAACGAGAACTTAGGTAGATAGCAGGTGTTGCCCATGGATAAGGCAAGCCTCAGTCCATTCATTAATTGGGAAGGATGCATACTGGGAAGTTTTCTACTAGACAGGACACACCCAATGAGCTATTTTCTTTTCTAATATCTACAAAGAAAAACACAATGGGATACACAGACACAGAAACAGTCTCCTTGTCAAATGACTTACTAGAAACAGTCCACTCCAAACCAAACAAACCTCCTTTTTTACCTATTCTCAGATCATGTGAAAAAACCACAAACACAAACCAACACCCACTAATGCACCTCCTTCTTCCAAGTAGGTCTGTGACTATCTGGAATGTCCTCTGACTGGTAGGACATACAATGTTCCCCAGAAATGGCCTTTCTGTCTCAGATCTGGTCTCCTTGGTCAAATCTGTGAAGTTGTAAGGACGCAGTCGTGAGCCAATTCCTATCCTCTCAGAAAAGACCCCTCTTCAGAGCTTTCTTGGTATTTGGCAACCCTTACATCAGTAGGTACCAAGAAAGACTGACTCTGTTCCTGGAAAATCCAAAGAAATGAGCCCACTGCGACTGGGACTGGGACTGGCTCAGGGTGCCTTGCTTCCAGGATCACAAAATTCAGAGAGCTCCATCACCAAGGAAGTGAGGTGAGGTCACTACCTTCAGAAAATGAATGAGGTCACTGTCTTGGCCACCACTTTGTCCTAACAGTTTCTTCCTATTGTCTCCTGACATGGAGGCTGCCCTACTTCCTGTGATACTTTCTCATGTTAGAATGGTATAGAAACCATAGTCACCTGGGAACAGCTCTCCACACAGGCCTGGTTTGGTCCATCTTCCCTACATTAAGAATAGAGAGGCTGACTCAGACACATCTTTTCATCCTGACCATGTTTTTTGCCATGGAATATGACTTTTGTTCTCTCAGGTCCTTCATAGCTGCCTGCATCTTCTCCAGGGATCATTTCTGCATGGATTTTGAGGTACTCAGCAGTTGGAAGATCTCCTAACTTCCTGTATTGTAATACCAACTTTGTCCCTGCTCTTCTGTAAAGTGAGATTGAGAGAACATTGTATGGTTAGGATTAATAGCATGTTCGATTTGGGTTGGAAATCATTCTGCTGGATGAATAATGGTATTGGGAACCAGCGATATTTATAAGAATATAGAGGTAGAACATAAGTATGAAAACAGAAATCTAGGTAATATTTGAAGCCCAGAACGATTTGGACCCTTGATTGGGATCCTTAGCTTGAGTTATGTTTTGCACCGAGGTCTCAGTTAAATTGATATACAATGGCATAAGACCCTGTACCTCAGATGATTAAATGTAGAAGAGATCATCCAGTCAAAAAGGGATTGTGTGTAGGATTAGGAAGATAGTCAGTAGGTTTAGAAGGAAGAGTGAGTCTAGGATTTGGACCAAATGTTCTTTAGCAATAGGGTTTTGGTTAGAGAGTGAATATAAATGACACCATATGTGAAGAGTCAGGCACAATGATGAACTGGCGAAAATATGTAGGAAAGCAGACATCAATAGAGACATTAGGAATTCAGGCAAAGTATAACGTGATAGGATTAGACATTTTCAACAGGGTTGAGGTTGAATACATAATCTTAAGAAGAAACCAATTTGTAGTCACCAATAAGATTGACATTTGAGAGCATTAGGCAACCTGGACATGGATATATTTAGTAGTCCATGTTCACATTCCATTGAGGCTTTGGTAGAATCATAAGGGTGACCTTCGCATTTTGTGTCCAGAATATTACTGTGATAATATGTATATGAAGATCAGGTGACATGAGTATTTCTTCCACCATTTCTGGGGGAAATATTTTGAAAAGATATAAATTAGTACTGGGGATACTAATCGGCTTACCCTGTGTTGATGAATATAGAGATGATGCATTAATAGACCATACTGTGAATAAATTATATGACTGGTTCCAAATTTAAATAATGGATTGTATTGATATCTGAAAAAATAGAGGAAATCATTTATTGATATACATACATTCATTCCAACCACTTATATATCTAATGGTTATATTAGGGTTACTGTTTATCATAAATAGTGTGTGAGTTTTGCTTCAAAAATGATTATGGAATCGAAAATAATGTCTTTAGAAAGAAGTCTAGTGAAAAGACCAGTCAAGAAACATGGAGAAATATAAGTGTTCTGAAGGAGGAAGTGATTGAAAGTGAACCAAATGTTTATAAATTTGTGAACTTGTGAATGAAAGGATATAATTTATGATGTCTATAAACTGAAGAAATAATAACGTACCAGGTTTGATTAAAATGAACTTTAATAAACACATCATATCCAATAGGAATCTACTTGCATTGATGTTAAACTTGGTCAGTTACTGTAGAAATATTAGGATTTGTAAGCACCCTTCCCTGAAGTTAGTTTTCAGTACTAGGAAACAAATATTTATTTCAGTGGATGTATATTTCTGAGAATAAACTTTTTAAAAGTTGATTATAAATCCACATATATGAATATGAATGAATTCAGGCGGTGTATAAGAAGACACATATATTTCATATTTTGGTAAATCTGGAGAATATATATATATATATATATATATATATATATATATATATATATATATAATGTATATATAGACACACAAACACACACATTATAATGTAGCAATATATATGCCAATTGAAATTCATCATGAAAAATAACTCATCCGCATATCCCAAAATATTGATTTTACTGAACATGAATATGTGTATAGTGTTGTTCATCTAGGAAGCTCACCCATGGGTTGAATTTTCAGTTAAAACAGCGTTTAGGAGGAGTGATCTCTTCTCACAATTTGTATCTGCCAAGTCAGCCACCTCACAAGAATGTATATGTGAAACCAGGTAGGATTCTATTTGTGCATATAAAAATACATTTGCTTAATAGGCTACAGAGAAAGGGAGACAGGAATTCACATTTTTCTTAACTTTAAAAACACATGGAAAATTATTTCAACAAATAATTGACTAGATTTATAACTCCTACCTTATATCATGCAAAAGGTAATTCCAACTATACACCATGCTTCTTCTGAAATGCTTGTATTTCTATTCTGTTTGGGTTATTTTTCTCCATTATATTAGCATTAGTAGTCAGAGATTAGTAGGGTATGGGTTAGTATCAGGGATTCAGTATTTCAAACAGAAAATTGGAAAATGAATCCAATGTGTATGCAAATATGTGCTACAAAACAATCTTCCCTCTCTCATCCAGAACAATGACTTGACATTCCTTTTGCCCCAAGTAAGTCAGAATTAGAGGAGAAGAGTTAGAAAATCTGTGAATATATATTTAGAATGGAAAATGCTCAGGAGTTCACAACCTTGGAGTTGGTAGAGCAGTTTCCAAAAGTAAGTGACATGGTAAACACTCCACAAACATGGAGATCTGCTGGCCTAAACACTTCTTGAGAAATTGCCTCTGAGCTTGGGCACTTGAAATATATGTTGTTTTCAGGAGCTTTAACTTCCGATGTAGTGAGACCATCAAAGCTAGGTCTGCATCTATGTGACCAGGAGGACATGGTTTCTTATTTTCCAATGAACATGAGGCAGCAGTGCTAAATTCTCTCTTTGTAGCTAAATTGTGGCCACGGGGGCTAAGTGTCACCCCATGTGGACTGTGAAGCCATTTGGTCATCCTCGACTTTTCATTGTGTTTCTTGCTGCTGCACTGGGAGTTTGGTATTTGCTTCACAAAATACAAGGAGTTCAAGTGGGACACAGTGCTGGAGGGAGTTCTGTCACGTGTGGTGGGTCAGTGTCTGCATGAGAATGCACCAACTAGGCTTCTATCCCACATAGCTTGCCCCTTGACCATAGCAACCTGATTCTAAACATTGCCGTGAAAAATCTCCATATAACAAGATGCCTTTATATAGAAGGGTCTGCTGGCTGCACCGTGTCTGTGTCAAGGCATTTGAAAGTCAATGGCAGATCCACAGGTCCCACCACAGATGTTTTATCACACACCTGCACACCACTGCTCTAGGCCCACTACACATCAGGCTCCAACTTACTGGCATCTCTGTTCTACACCATTTTCATGATACCTAGTCAATCAAGGCACTGTCTGGTATACTCATGATCAGCAACAGGACATCCAAAGGTTCTCCAGTGCCACCTGGTCATGAGAATTTCTAAAAATTCATGGTATTTATCTAACTATTTTTCACAGATGAAGTTGTTGGTACTGTGGGTTTCAATTCATTCAGGATCCATTAAATGTTGAGGAAGCTCATTTTAATGAAGGATCTGGAGATCTCTCACAGGCAAGGCTTCCCAAAGAGTGGCCAAATTGTCACATGAAGCCAGGCCCATTGAGGTCTCCAATGTGAGGTCCATATGTGTTTTGACTCTCAACGATGGCTTCCAGGTCTTTCAGAATAAAACCTGTGATATCCTAGCTGAGATTCCCAGTGCTCTCTGGAAAGCCTCTCTGGGCCAAGATCTCAGTTTCCAAGGGCGACTCTCATGCGTGGCCTCCTGAAATCCCAACAACATTCATGGCAATACTTCTCTGAAGTCAGTTCCAAATCTCATTCTCTAAGGGGAATCACACCAGAGTTCAAGCCCAGGTGGACCCAGTCATCTCTTCCAACTACCACACAAATGACCACAATTAAAACCAAAACACTCCCACATGGCCCTCATCTTCTTCCATATAAACACACATCATAACCTCTGGATGGAGTTTTCCATGAGGGCCACATCCAAACCAGTGCCCAAAATAAGCTCCCTCACCCCTCATTTGCCTAACATCAGGGTTGATTGGACACGCTTCCTGTGAACCAGCAATGATCAAATAGGCCTGCCGTAAATGCTCCACTTCTCCACTTTGAGGCCTTCTTACTGTGGGGTTTAGATTCTTTTTTTTCTAAATTTTTTTGGAAATTTAATTGGAAAGTTAAAAAAATTGTTTTGCAGAATATTAAATTTCTAATGGCAAAGCCTTCACCTTGTTTGTGAAGGAAACCTTGATGCCTTGCCAATCTGGTTATATGGAGACACTCAAAATTTTCTGTTACATACTACATGGATGAATGGCTAAAGCACATAGTTTTTTAAAACTGAAAGGCAGATACCAGCAAGTAAGATAACAAATAAAAGACAATTTTATTAAAAAATAAAGTTGTTATATGACTCAAATATTGGAAATTCAATTCTTTTTTTTTGGTTGTTCAAAACATTATAAAGCTCATGATATATCATCTTTCATACATTTGACTTAATTGGGTTATGAACTCCCATTTTTACCCCAAATACAAATCGCAGAATCACATCAGTTACACACTCACGTTTTTACATAATAGCATACTAGTTATTGTTGAATTCTGCTACCTTTCCTATCCCCTACTATTCCCCCTCCCCTCCCATCTTCCCTCTCTACCTCATCTGCTGTTGTTTAATTCTCTCCCTTGTTTTCCCCTCTTTAGCCTCACAACCTCTTATATGTAATTTTGTGTAACATTGAGTAGTCTCCTACCATTTCCATATAATTTTTCTTCTCTCTCCCTTTCTCTCCCCCCACTCATCTCTGTTTAGTTTTAATATTTTCTCATGTTCTTTCTCCCTGTTCTGTTCTTATTTGCTCTCTCTATATAACAGGAAACATTTGGCATTTGTTTTTTAAGGATTGGATAGCTTCGCTTAGCATAATCTATTCTAATGCCATTAATTTCCCTGCAAATTCTATGATTTTGTCATTTTCAGTGCTGTGTAATACTCCATTGTGTATAGATGCCACATTTTTATTATCCATTCGTCTATTGAAGGGCATCTAGTTTGGTTCCACAGTCTAGTTATTGTGAATTGTGCCGCTATGATCATCGATGTGGCAGTATCCTTATACTGCTCTCTATTAAGATCCTCAGGGAAGAGTCTGAGAAGGGCGATATCTCGGTCAAATGGTGGTTCCATTCCCAGCTTTCCCAGGAATCTCCATACTGCTTTCCATATTGGACTCTCCAATTTGCAGGCCCACAAGCAGTGTACAAGTGTACCCTTTACCTCACATCCTCACCAACACTTATTGTTGTTCGACTTCATAATGGCTGCCAATCTTACTGGAGTGAGATGGTATCTTAGGGTGGTTTTGATTGCATTTCTCTGACTGCTACAGATGGTGAGCATTTTTTCATGTACTTGTTGATTGATTGTATGTCCTCCTCTGTGAAGTGTCTGTTAAGATCCTTGGCCCATTGTTGATTGGGTTATTTGTTATCTCATTGTTTAATTGTTTTGAGTTCTTTGTATATTCTAGATATTAGGGTTCTATCTGAAGTGTAAGGGGTAAAAATTTGTTCCCAGGATGTAGGCTCTCTATTTAACTCTCTTATTGTTTCTCTTGCTGAGAAAAAACTTTTTTAGATTAAGTAAGTCCCATTTGTTTATTCCTTTTATGAACTCTTGGGCTATGGGTGTCCTATTAAGGAATTTGGAGCCCATCCCCACAGTATGTACATCGTAGCCAACTTTTTCTTCTATCAGATGCAGTGTCTCTGATTTTATATCTGGCTCCTTGATCCATTTTGAGTTAACTTTTATGCATTGTGAGAGAAAGGGATTCCATTTCATTTTGTTGCATATGAATTTCCAATTGTCCCTGCACCATTTGTTGAAGATGCTATCCTTCTTACATTGCATGCTTTTAGGCCCCTTTTCAAATATAAGAAAGTTGTAATTTTGTGGATATGTCTCTGTGTCCTCTATTCTGTACCATTGGTCCATCTGCCTGTTTTGATACCAGTACCACACTGTTTTTGTTACTAGTGCTTTGTAGTACAGTTTGAACTCTGGATTCACACTTCCTGCTTAGAATTGCTTTCGCTATTCTGGGTTTTTTGTTGTTCCATATGAAATTCATGATTACTTTATCTATTTCTACAAGAAATGCCATTGGGTTTTTGATTGGCATTGCATTAAACCTGTAGAGAACTTTGGGTAATATCGCCATTTTGATGATGTTATTTCTGCCTATCCATGTACAGGGCATATTTTTCCATCCTCTAACATCTTCTTCTATCTCTCTCTTTAGGGTTCTGTAGTTTTCATTGTATAAATCTTTCACCTCTTTGGTTAGGTTGATTCCCAAGTTTTTTATTTTCTTTGAGTATACTGTAAATGGAGTGGTTTTCCTCATTTCCATTTCAGAAGTTTTGTTGCTGATATACAGGAATGCCTTTGATTTATGCGTGTTGATTTTATATCCTGCCAATTTGCTGAATTCATTTATTAACTCTAGCAGTTTCTTTGTAGACCCTTTTGGGTCTGTTAAATATATTATCATGTCATCCACAAATAGCGATAATTTAAGTTCTTCTTTTCCTATTTTTATGCCTTTAATTTCCTTTGTCTGTATCATTGCTCTGGATAGTATTTCAAGAACTAAATTAAATAGAAGTGGTGATAGAGGGCATCCATGTCTTGTTGCAAATTTTAGAGGGAATGCCTTCAGTTTTTCTCCATTTAGGATGATGCTAGCCTGAGGTTTAGCATATATAGCTATTACCATGTTGAGGTAAGTTCCTGTTATTCCTAGTTTTTATAGAGTTTTAAACAAAAAGGGATGCTGTGCTTTGTAGAATGCTTTTTTTGCATCTATCGAGATGATCATATGGTTCTTCTCTTTAAGTCTATTGATGTGATGGATTACATTTATTGATTTCCGTATATTGAACCAGCCTTGCATCCCTGGGATGAATCCCTCTTGATCATGAAGCACAATTTTTTTATATGCTTTTGTTTTTTATTTGCCAGGATTTTATTGAGAATTTTTGCATCCAAGTTTATTAGAGATATTGGTCTGTAGTTTTCTTTCTTTGAAGTGTCTTTGTCTGGTTTTGGGATCAGGGTGATGTTGGCCTCATAGAATGAATTTGGAAGAACTCCTTCTTTTTCTATTTTTTGAAATAGCTTGAAAAGTATTGGTATTAATTCATCTTTGAACGTTTTGTAGAACTCTGCTGTATAACCATCTGGTCCAGGGCTTTTTTTGGTTGGTAGTCTTTTGAAGGTTTCTTCTATTTCTTCCTTTGTTATTGGTCTATTTAAATTGTGTGAGTCTTCCGGACTCAAACTTGGCAGATCATATGACATAAGAAATTTATCAATATCTTCATTATCTTCTGTTTTATTGGAATATGGGGTTTCAAAATACTTTCTAATTATCATCTGAATTTCTGTAGTGTCTGTTGTGATGTTGCCTTTTTTATCCCATATGTTAGTAATTTGAGTTCTCTCTCTACTTCTCTTCATTAGCATGGCTAAGGCCCTGTCGATTTAATTTATTTTCAAAGAACCAACTTTTATTTTTTCAATTTTTTTGTTTCAATTTTGTTGATTTCTCCTCTAATTTTAATTATTTCTTGTCTTCTACTACATTTGTTGTTTTGCTTTTTTTTTCTAGGTTTTTGAGATGTAGTGTGAGATCATTTATTTGTTGTTTTTTTCTTTTTTTTTTTTTTTGAGGAAAGAATTCCAAGAAATGAATTTCCCTCTTAAAACTGCTTTCATTGTTTTCCATAGAATCCGGTATGTTTTGTCTGTATTGTCATTTGTCTCTAAGAAATTTTTTATCTCCTCCTTTATGTCTTCTGTAACCCACTGATCATTCAGTAACATATTGTTCATTTTCCATGTGATGTAGAATTTTTCCTTCCTTCTTCAATCATTAATTTCAAGTTTCATTCCATTATGATCAGATATGGTGCATTGTATTATCTCCATACTTTTATATTTACTAAGAGTTTCCATATAGCATAATATATGGTCTATATTTGAGTAGGACCAATGTGCTGCTGAGAAGAACATGTATCCACTTTATGATGTTTGATATATTCTATATATGTTGGTTAAGTCTAGGTTATTGATTGTGCTATTAAGTTCTATAGTTTCTTAATTCAGATTTTCTCTAGAGGATCTGTCCAATGGCGAGAGTTGTGTGCTGTAGTCACCCGTAATTATTGTGTTATAGCCTATATGACTCTTGAAGTTGAGGAGAGTTTGTTTTATGACTTTGCACCACCATTGTTTGATGCATACAAATTGATAATTGTTATGTCTTGTTGGTTAATGGTGCCTTTTAACAGTATATAGTGTCCTTCTTTATCACTTTTGATTAACTTAGGTTTTAAGTTGATTTTAATCGATATGAGTATGGCCACTCCTTCTTGCTTCCGAGGGCCAACAATGGCTGCAAAGTCTTTCAGAATAAAATCATGTGATTTCCTGGCTGAGATTTCCATTGCTCTGTGGAAAGCCACCTTGGGCCTAGATCTCAGTTTCAAAGGGTGACATTCATGCGTGGCCTCCTAAAAACCAAAACAATTCATTTCAATACTTCTAGGAGGTACGTTCCAGAACTCAGGCTCTAAGGGAAATCACACCAGAGTTCAAGCCCAGGTGGACCAAGTCATCTCTTCCAACCCCCACACAAATGACCACAATTAGAACAAAAAAACTCCCACATGGCCCTCATCTTCGTCCATAAAGACCCTCATCAAAAGTTCTGGATGGAAGTTTTCATGAGGGTCGCAACCAAAGACAGTTTCCAGAATAAGCTCCCTTGCCTCTAATTTCCCTAAAGTCAGGGTGGCCTGGACACCCTTCCTGTGAACCAGGAGTGATCAAAAAGGCCTGCCATTAATTCTGCTCTGTTTCTATAATTTGAGGCTTACTGAATGTCAGGTATAGATTTTTTATGTGATTTGGAGTCATGAGAAAACCCAAGCATATCTGCAGAGCATTGAAGAATTCATTTGACAAAGAGGATCCCTATTCTCACTTGAAGGGGGTCAGGAACCTAACAGAGAAAGGCAAGAATCTTCATCCACAATGACTGCTCTTTTTGCCATTTTGGTTTTGAATGCACACATGGGATCTTTCTTTAGATCCATTAGGTGCTGAGAATCTAAGCCACAGCCTCACACAGGGCCAAGAGGCAGATTCAGACAAATCCCTTTCCAAAGCAATTAAGCAAAGAGCCACAGGTGATGTCCATTTATTTCCATTTGAAAATTTTTTCTTCAGGCTTCACAAAGGGGTGGCCTGAGGCAATGACCTTCCTGACATTCAGGGCAACAGAACCCTTGATTGGTATACTTAGCTTGAATTATGTTCTGCACCGAGGACTCAGATAAATCGATATACAATGGCATAGGACCGTGTACCTCGGATGATTGAATGTAGAAGAGAACATCCAGTCAAAAAGGGATAGTCTGTAGGATTAGGAAGATAGTCAGTAGGTTTAGGAAGAAGAGTGACTCTAGGAGTTGGACCAAAAGTTCTTTAGCAATAGGGTTTCAGTTAGAGAGTGAATGTAAATGTCAGCACATGTGAAGAGACAGTCACAATGATGAACTGGGAAAAATATGTAGGAAAGCAGATATCAATAGAAAGATTAGGAAATCAGGCAAAGTATAAAGTGAGTGATAGGATTAGACATTTTCAACAGGCTTGAGGTTGAATATATAATCTTAGGAAGAAACAAATATGTAGTAATCAATAGGATTGACATTTGAGAGCATTAGGCACCCTGGACATGGATGTTTTTAGTAATCCATGGTCACTTTCCATTTAGGCTTTGGTACAATCATATGTGTGACCTTTGCATTTTGTGTCCAGAATACTACCGTGATAAATTGAATATGTAGATAAGGTGACATGAGTATTTCTTCCACCATTATGGGGAGTAATATTCTGGAAACTTATAAATTAGTACTGGTGATACAAATAGGTGTACCTTGTGTTGATGATTATTGAGATGTTGCAGGAATAGACCATATTGTGATAAAGTATATAACTAGTTCCAACTTTAAATAATGGATTGAGTTTGCATCTGAAAATATATTGGAAATCTTATATTGATATATATACAATCATTCCAACCAGTTATATATGTAATGGTAATATTAGGGTTACGGTTTATCGTGAAGGGTGAGTATTGCTTCAAAAGTGATTATGGAATCAAAAATAATGTGTTTAGAAAGAAGTCTAGTGAAAAGACCAGTAAAGAAACATGGAGGAATACATGTGTTCTTAAGTAGTAAGTAAATGAATGTGAACCAAATGCCTATAATTTTGTGAAGTTGTGGATGAAAAAATATATCCTATGATGTCCATAAACAGATAAAATAGTAATATACCAGTGTTGAATAAAAATGAACTTCAAAATACACATCATGTCCCATAGCAATATACTTGCATTGATGTTAAACTGGGTCAGGTACTGTAGAAATATTAGGATTTGTATGCACCACCTACTGAACTTAGTTTTCAGTAGTAGGAAACAAATATGTATTACAGGAATATAAATATTTCTGAAAATAATCTTGTAAAGATTGGATTTTGAACCCACATACATGAATATAAATGAATTTAGGGAGTGTATAATAAGACACATATTTTTCATATTTTTTTAAAATCTGGAGAAATATATATCTATATCTATATCTATATCTATATATATATATCTATCTATATATATATATATATATATATATATATATATATATATAGATATATATATATATATATACACATATATATTTTTTCCAGATTTTAAAAAAATACACAAACACACACACACACACACACACACACACATGCACACATACACACACACACACACACATTAATATTTAGCAATATATATGCCAATCGTAATTCATCATGAAATATAATTCATCCACATATCCAAAAATATTCATTTTACTGAACATGGATTTATGTATAATGTTTTTCACTAGGAAGCTCACCCATAGGTTGAATTTTCAGTTCCATCATTATTTAGGGAGAGTCATCTGTTCTCACAATTTTATATTCCAAAGTCAGGGAGCTCAAAAGAATGTCCGTGTGATACCAGGTAGGATATTATATATATGCATAAAAAAATACATGTGCTGAATAGGATACAGAGAAAGGGAGACAGGAATTTATATATGTGATAATTTTAAAAAAATCATGGAGAAATATTACAATGAAAAGTTGACTAGATTTAAAACACATACTCTTGATAATGCAGAAGGCAAATAGAAGTATACACCATGCTTCCTATGAAAGGCCTGTATTTCTATTCGGTTAGGTTTCTTTCTCTCCATGATATTAGGATTAGTAGTCAGAGTCTAGTAGGGTATGGGTTAGTGTCAGGGATTCAGTATTTCAAATGGAAAAAAGGAAAATTAATCTAATGTGTATGCAAAAATGTGATACACATAAATCTTCCCTCTCTCATCCAGAACAATGCCTTGACATAACCATCGCTAAAAGTAAGACACAATTAGAGGAGAGGAGTTAGAAAATCTGTGAATTTATGTGGAATGGAAAATGCTCAGGAGTTCACAACACTGGAGGTGGTAGAACAGTTTCCAAAAGTAAGGGAGAGGGTAAACAATCCAGAAACATGGAGCTGTGCTGGCCTAAAGACTTCTTGAGAAACTTCCTCTGAGGTTGGGAACAAGAAATATATGTAATTGTCAGGAGATTTAGCTTCGTTTGTAGTGACACCATGAAATCTGGGTCTGCATCTATGTTACCTGGAGAACATGGTTTCTTATTTTCCAATGATCATGAGGCAGCGGTGCTGAATTCTCTCTTTGTAGGTAAACTGAGGCCACTGGGCTGAAGTGTCTCCCATGTGGACTGTGAAGCCATTTGGTGATCCTCCACTTTCCAGGGTGTTTCTTACTGCTGCACTGGGAGTTTGGTACTTGCTTCACGAAATACAAGGAGTTCAACTGGGATAAAAATGCTGGAGGAGTTCTGTCATGTGTGGTTGGTCAGGGTCGCGAAGAAAATGTACGAACCAGGCTTCTATCCTACATAGCTTTCCCCTTGACTATAGCAACCTGATTCTGAACATTGCCCTGAAACCTCTCCATATGACAAGATGCCTTTACATATAAAGGTCTGCTGCCTGCACCATGTCAGTCGCAAGTCTTTCAAAGCCAATGGAAGATCCAGGTGGTCCTACCAAAAATATTTATTTACACACCTACAGTCCACTTCTCTACGCCCACTACTCAGCAGGCTCCAAATTACTGGCATCTCTGTTCTACACCATTTTCACGAAACCCAGTCAATCAAGGCACTCTTTGGTACACTCATGATCAGCAACAGGAAATCCAAAGTTTATCCAGTGCCACCTGGTCATGGGAATTTCAGAAATTTCATGGTATTAATCTAGTTATATTTCAAAAATGAAGTTAGAGGCACTGTGGGTTTCAATTAATTCAGGAACCATTAAATGGTGAGGAAGCTCATTTCAATGAAAGCTCTGGAGAACACTCACAGAAAAGCCTTCCAAAAGACTGGCCAAAAGGTCACATGAATCCAGACACATTGTGGTCTACAATGTGAGGTCCATATGTGTTTGGACTCTCAACTAGGGCTGCCAAGTCTTCAAGAAGTAAATCATGTGATATCCTGGCTCAGAATCCCCGAGCTCCGTGGAAAGCCATCCTGGGCCTAGATCTCAGTTTCCAAAGGCGATTCTCACGCGTGGCCTAGTAAAATCCCAAGAGAATTCACGGCAATACTTCTCTGAGGTCAGATCCAGAACTCATTCTTTAAGGGGAATCACACCAGAGTTCAAGCCCAGGTGATCCCAGTCATCTCTTCCAACTACCACACAAATTACCACAATTAAAACAAGAACACTCCCATATGGCCCTCATCTTCTTCCATATTGACACTCATCATAATTTGGCTGGATTTTTAAATGAGGGGCGCAGACCAAGACAGTGTCCAAAATAAGCTATTTTGACCCTCATTTGCCTAAAGTCAAGGTGTCCTGGACACCCATCCTGTGAACCAGCAGTGATCAAATAGGCCTGCCATTAATACCGCTCCAATTCTCCAATTTGAGGCCTACTGACTGTGGGGTTTAGATTCTTTATGTGAATTTTAGTCATGATAAAACCAAACACCTATGGGCTAGCCTCTGCAGGTTTTGAAGAACACATTTGACCCAAAGGATCCCTATTTTCACTTGATGGAGTTCAGGAACCTTACAGAGGAAGTCAAGAGACTTCATCCCAATGACTGCTCTTTTGGCCATTTTTCATTTGGATGCAAACATGGGAACTTTCTTTAGATCCATCAGGTGCTGAGAATCTAAGTCACAGCCACACACAGGGCCAGGGGGCTGATTCAGACACATCCCTTTTCAAAGCACTTAAGAAAAGAGCCACAGGTATGCCCAATCATTTCCATTTGAAAACTGTTTTCTTCAGGCTTCAAAAAGGGGTGGCCAGAGGCAAAGACCTTCCTGACATTCAGGGCAACAGAACAATTGGTAAGCAAAAAGCCCAAAGCAGGGTTTCTCAACTGAGACTTTCCTGGTCACACTGATATCTGAGTTTTCTGAGATGCTCCCCATTCCCTACAGCTATCCAGTACATTGTTATGTCACAGAGCTTTGAGGTGGTAAATATCTTGGACACAAAACCATAGGCCTATTCTTGAGATTGGCCGGAATTCAGTAAGAAAACAGGAACTTAGGAAGATAGCAGGTGTTGCACATCAATAAGGCAAGCTACAGTCCATTCATAAATGGGGCAATATGAATGCTGAGAAGCTTTCTACTAGACAAGACACATCCATTCATGAATTCTCTTTTCTAATGTCTACAACCACGGACACAGTGAGATACACAGACAGAGAAACACTCGCCATGTTAAACGACTTACTAGAAACAGTCCACTTCCAACGAAACAAACTGACTTTCCTACCTATTCTCAGAAAATGAGACAAAACCACAAACCCACAACCACACCCACAAAGGCACCTTCTTCCCCCAAGTAGGTCTTTGACTATCCGGAGTGTCCTCTGACTTGTAGGCCATAATATGTTCCCCCAAAATAGCCTGTCCTGTCTCAGATCTGGTCTCCTTGGCAAACTGTGAACTTCTCAGGAGCCAACGGTGAGCCACTAACTGCTTTCTCAAGAAAAGCAACGCTTCCGAGCTTTCCTGGCATTTGTTCTTCTCACATCTGAAGGTACCAAGAAAGACTGACTGTCCTTGGTAAATTCAAATAAGTGAGACCACAGGGATGGGGACTGGGACTGGCTCTGTGTGCCTGGCTTCCTGGATCCAAAGTTCAGAAAGTTTCATCACCAAGGAAGTGAGGTGAGGTCATTTCCTTCCTGAACTGAATGAGATCCCTGTCTTGGCAACCACTTTGTCTTAACTGTTGCTTCCAAGGGTCCCATGAGATTGAGGCTGCCCCTACTTCCTGTGACACTTTCACAAGTTAGAATGGTATATCAACCATAGGCACCCAGGAATAGATCTCCACACAGGCCTGTTTTGGTCCATGTTCTCTACATTAAGAAGAGAATCTGATTCAGACACAACCTTTTATCCTGACCGGGTTGTTTGCCATGGAAGATGACTTTTGCTCTCTCAGGTCCTTCATAGCTGCCTACATCTTCTCCAGGGATCATTTCTGCATGGGCCTTTGAGGTTCTCAGCAGGTGGAAGTTTCCCTACATTTCTTTATTGTAAAATCAACTCTTTCCCTGCTCTTCTATAAAGTTAGATTGAGGGAACAGTGTATGATTATGGTTAAAAACATGTTTGATTTGGGTTAGAAATCATTGTGCTGGATGAATAATGGTATTGGGAACTTGCTATGTGTATAAGAATATATAGGTGTAATATATGTATGAAAAAAGAAATCTAAGTATGATTTGAAGGCCAGAAGGGCATTGGGCCCTTGATTGGGATACGCAGCATTGAATTACGTTCTGCAGAGATGTCTCAGATAAATCGATATACAATGGCATAGGTCCTTGTACCTTGCATGAATTAATGTAGAAGGAACATCCAGTCAAAAAGGGATAGTCGGTAGTGAAAGGTTAATAAAATAGGTACTTATAATTTCCTGTTTTTCTGTATGCTTAACAAAACACTGTTGAAATCTTGAGAAATGTTTGCTAATCTTGTTCTAGAATGTACTGTTCCCAACTGCCAAACTGCAGAATGTACTGCCTCACTCGGTGTCACGCGAACCGCCCACTCACCCTTACACATCAGTAAACTTCCCTCCCTTCCCTCTCCAAGAAATGTATGTAAGCTCTGCATAAGCTGTTCTCAGAGCTCTCTGATCTATTTAAGTTAGCTGTGAGCCCCAGCAAGCTGGACCCAAAAAAAACCCTTTGCTGTTGCATGAGATAGTCTCTTGGTAGTCTCTTCCTCCGACACTCGCCTGACCTTTACATATTGAGGTTCCACCGAGTTCTGGCAGTGGCGGATGAGAGACCCCCAACGGGCTCCTCTTGGAGCAAGTAAGGCGCCTCTTTCTGGTTTCAGGTGTCATGTTAGGGCTTGGCAAAATTTCTGGCGATGAAGAGCCTGGGGTCTCTCCGACGGTGGCTGAGAGATGTGTCACAGAGACATAGGGCACCTCCCTGGGGGACCCCGCAGAGGACTCGGAGAATCAAGGAACAATTGCTTCATCGACTCAGTGATATTTTGTTTTAGATTAGGTATTGCCATCCTATCGGGTTTTGCCGGCTACGCATTCCTGGTCTCAGTGTTGGACGTCCATTGCCTGTCTTCATGGTCTTGTCTTATCTGTGTCATGTGACTTTGCTTTTACTGTTTGTGTACCTTTCATTATGGGACAGAGCACTTCAATGCCTCTGTCCCTGACCCTTGATCACTGAACCAAAGTCCGCTTAAGGGCTCAGTATCTTTCTTTTTTTAGTAAAACGCTAGACCTGGCAGACTCTCTGTGCCTCAGAATGGCCCATTTTGGAGTCGTATGGCCCCTAGAAATATCTTTCTACTTCCCACTAATTTAAAAAGTCAGAGATATTGTCTTTCAGCCAGGGCCACATAGCCATCCTGATCAACAGCCATATATCTTAACTTTGCCGACCTCTGCAAATCTCCTCCTCCATGGGTGAAGCCTTTCCTTGCCCATGCCTCTGCTCATACTCCTTCCCCCATGATCTCTCAAACCCTCACCTCTTCCACCTCCTCCACCCTCTGTTCTCCCTGAGTCACAAGATTTGACTCTACTGGACTCTTCTTCCCCTCCTTATCCACTGCCCTAGTCCCCTAAAACACAACACACTCTAAGTGATTCCCCTGCTTCTGACTAAGCCTCTCTACCATTGGAGGAAGCTAAGCCGGTAATAGGATCTGATAATGGACCGATGTTCATGGCCCAGGTAAGTCAGGGGTTAGCCAGGAACCTGGGGATTAATTGGAAGTTATATTGTGCTTATAGACCCCAGAGTTCAGGACAAGTAGAAAGAATGAATAGAACAATTAAAGAGACCTTAACGAAATTAAGCTTAGAGACCAGCATAAAAGATTGGACTATGCTCCTGACTTATGCAATGTTTCATGCAAGAAAAAATCCTTCTGTTTCATTGAGTAGCCTTACCCCCTGAGAAATTCTCTATGGTGGCCCTCGTCCAGTAAGGGTCCTAAGCCCAACTGTAAGACCTAAGGATCCATTTCACACCCTCTTGGTTGACAGACTTAAAGCTCTTGAAAGAACTCAGTGATACCTGTGAAAATAGCTGGCCACTGCCTACCAAACTGTGTACCAGGGGATTCCACATCCATATCAAATAAGAGACTTCATGTATGTAAGATGACATCAGGTGTCATCCCTGGAACCCTGCTGAAAAGGACCATACCAGGTGCTACTTATAACACCTACAGTGGTAAAGGTATACAGAATCACTTCCTGGATCCATGCCTCTCATCTCAAGCCTGCTCCTTGTCCAGAATCTTTCTGGAAACTGGAAAAGACTGGTAACAGTTTCAAATTGTGTATTCGCCATGTGGATAAGGTTATATACTCTCCCCTTGGCCACAAGTAGTCCTAACCCTCATCAGCCTGTTAAGCAGCGATGGCTGATCACAAATCCTACTGGAAAAGAGTATAATCTATCTCGCATACAGCCCCCTTAGGGACCTGGTGGCCATCTCTCCACCCAGACATTTGTCAGCTGGCCATAGGTCTTTTTTATTGGGATATCCCTGATGAAGAAAATCCCACTAAAATACCATTAAATCCCTTCCGTACCATAGATAATGGAAACAAACATTATGGATGTAGGGACACGCGAGCCAGATGCAGTTGGCTAGCCTAGATTACTATGTTTGCCCGGCAAACTATCAAAGCCACAAACAGTAACCGCTGTGTGGGGGAAAAGCCGACTTCTTCTGTATTTCATGGAGATGTGATCATACAGGGGCTGCCTGATGGAACCCCAATACTTCATCAAATTCAGTACACAGCATTGGCCATATTACCAAGTAGAAAACAGAAAAAGGATGGCCCCCAGAGGGGTCTCTAGATCCTTAAATTTTGCGTGACCTTTTTAACTTCTGCAAGTGCTCAAAAGGGTGAAAGGAGATTCCCCTATGTGGAAGCCTTTTCCCTCCTTCACTCACATCCTGAACTATGCTTCTCCAATAGATTTTTATCCTCAGCCTTCTGTTCCAGACTCTCTGCTGTCACTCCCACCTCAGCAACCTGATTTCTCCCCTCCAATTACTAGATCAGAAACCCAAACCTCCACCAGTTCTCAGACAATTGCCCACTAGTGAGGTAGCAGGTACTGAGGTACCCCTCCACCGACTCATTCCTCTCTTCTCCTGTCAGTGCCCTCACCGGGTCCCACCAGGTCCTCTTTCCAGCTAACCCAAAGCTCAAATGAGCTGAGGAGAGCTCTCAGACCCTTATCCAAGATGTAATATAAATGGCCATTAAAGTTGCTTTGTCATCACTGAAAACAGGCTACTAAAATTTAAAGTCCCTCACAGGATTTTGGGATACTCACTCCCGTTTTCTGCTCTGCTCTACCTGTTCTACTGCTGAAGTTTTGTTGCTAGGAAATTCCCAAACCCCTTTCCAATTATTCTTTTACATCTCTCTTTTTCCTCATTCTCAGATCCTCAGAGCTTCTCTCAGCCCCACCTTCCCCGTATTCCCCCTCTGTACCAGGCCCACAGAAAAGTCTTAAATGTCCTTCTCCAGAAGTCTTCACCATGGCTGAATTTAGAAATTTCAGCATAGAGTTTCTATAAAGAGTTCAATGTAGATAAACTTTATCTTTTTGTATTGCCCTGTTCTACTTGGCCACTGGCTAAAAAACTCAGTACTTCTAAGCTAGACAACCCCTAACTTGTTTTTCACAAAATATGTGAACAAGGCCTCTGGACTTCAGCTGGGGCTTCGCGGAAATGGCTACATTTCTAAGATAAAGAAATTACCAAATGGGCTCCGTTGTAACAGCTGGCAGGGGGAAAATAAGAAAGGGAATAAAAAGCTCTCCCCCTCCCATGTGTCCTTGAAAATTTAACTTGCCCAGAACAGAGGAAAAATCAGAAACAAATACTGCTTTTTTGAACTTCTGCAGACTGTAAACTTCTGAGCCCCATCCTTATATGCTGGGTACAAAATTCTGAAACGACCTAAACTTGAGTTTCAGGGGATTAATTGATTACAACAGAAGCAATGCCCTCTGCATCCGGTTGCAACAAAATAGGACTGTTTCCCTGTCTTCAGTGCTATCTTAGTTGCCTTGCCTTGTCTGTCCCTACAACAGCATAATTCTATATACTTAAACATTGTTTAGGTTTTCATGAAATGGTCAACAGATGTGATTAATTTTGAAATGGTGCAGATGTTTCCCAGAGTGCTCTATCATGATGCAGGTTCGTTTGAAGATCAAATGGGGGGGCATACAACCGGTTCCACTGGGAACATGTATCGCTCACTTTAGCCATCCTATTATGAATAGGAGTTGCTGCACGGGTGGGCACAGGAGCCACTGCCATTGTCCATGGGACACAACAAATGACCCAAGTAGAAGCAGCAATAGAGCAAAACTAAGATATTAGAAACCCCCATCAGAGCTTTTCATGAATCTTTAACCTCTCTCTCTGAAGTTGTTTTACAGAACAGTTGAGGGTTGGACCTCCTCTTTATTAGAGAAGGGGGCCTTTGTGATGCATTGAGGGAAGAATGTTGTTTTTATGCTGACCATACTGGAGTTGTAATAAAATCTATGAGTAAATTTAAAAGACACCTTGAAGAGCATCAACAAGAGAGAGAGGCCCAAAAAGGGTGGCTTGAGTCTTGGTTCACACACTCCTCCTGGTTAACTACGTTTTTATCAACCTGGCAGGTCCAATAATAATCCTCATATTATTGCTAACTATAAAACCCTGTTTGCTCAACCGTGTAATTTCTTTTCTCCAGGCTCAAATTGGACGAGTTAAACTTATGGTAATACCCCACTAGCAGACATAGAATGTGACACCCTCCAATGATCATTTTTATGATTAAAAGTAGCCAGAAGAAGAAGTGGGGAATTAAAGGTTAATAAAATAGGTACTTGTCACTTCTTGTTTTTCTGTTTGCTTAACAAAACACTGTTGAAATTTGAGAAATGCTTCCAAATCTTGTTCCCAGAATGTTCTGTCCCCAACTGCGCAACTGCAGAATGTACTCCCTCACCCAGTTGCACGCAAACCACCCACTCGCCCTGACCCATCAATAAAATTCCCTCCCTGTCCTCTCCAGGGAAAGTATATAAGCTCTACTTAAGCTATTCTCAGGGCTATCTGCTCGATTCAAGTGATCTCTGAGCCCCAGCATGCTGGACACCCAAAAAACCCTTTGATGTTGCATGAGATAGTCTGTTGGTTGTCTCCTCCTCTGAAGCTCGCCCCACATTTACTTGGATGATTGAATGTAGAAGAGAACATCCAGTCAAAAAGGGATAGTCTATAGCATTAGGAAGATAGTCAGTACTTTTAGGAAGAAGGGTGAGTATAGGAATTGGAAAAAAAGTTCTTTAGCAATAGGGTTTCGATTAGAGAGTGAATGTAAATGTCAGCACAGGTGAAGAGTCAATCACAATGATGAACTGGGGAAAATATGTAGGAAAGCAGATATCAATAGAGACATTACGAAAACAGGCAAAGTATAAAGTGAGTGATAGGATTAGATATTTTGAACAGGGTTGAGTTTACATATATAATCTTAGGAAGAAACAAATATGTAGTCACAAATAGGATTGACATTTGAGATCATTAGGCAAATTTCAGGTGGATGAATATTTCTCAGAATAATCTTGTGAATAGTTGATTATAAATCCACATACATAAACATGAATGAATTTAGGGAGTGTATATAAGACACATATATTTCATATTTTGAAAAATCTGGAGAGTGTATATATATATATATATATATATATATATATATATATATATATACAAAACACACACACAGACAAAAAAGTAGCAATATATATGTCAATCAAAATTCATTATAAAATATACATCAACCTGAGATCTAAAAATATTAATTTTACTGAACATGGATTTATGTATAATGCTGTTCAACTAGCAAGCTCACCCATAGGTTGAATATCCAATTTTAACAAGTTTAGTAGGAGTGATCTCTTCTAACAATTTGTATCTGCC